>NW_024340696.1:451939-519838 GCF_902729225.1 Pteropus medius | reverse complement strand
GAAAGATCACACCCACAAAAGAAATACATGGTAGTGCTTTTTAAGCTAAAAAGCATTCTGGAAGGAACACTGTTATCACATCATCAGCGAGTGATGAATGGCTATAAAAACAAGGAGAACAAAAAAAAAAATCTAGATGATGCAAATAAATCAACTATTTGTTTTGGCAAGTCTCACTTCATTTCAGTGATGATGACAATATTTGTTTTTGTCTTTTGGGAAGAAAGGACTGTCTTGATGTTTTTAAGTTTTGCTTTGTCCATTTCTCTGCCGTTCATGGATGGGACACACGACCAGGAGCAACCTTTGAATGATAGTTTTAAATTAATTCTCTCTTTGAAATGAGAGCCAAAGACAAATGTCAGACCACTGGTGCATAGAATTAGTGAAAAGCCTTGGTTACTCTAAGAATATAACTGATGTTGAATACATTACGGTCCAATCATGCTTCTTTTCAGAGTGATTTGGAGAGCAGATGGAAGCTGAGAGTCCCAGGATGGTTAACTTCTTCTACAACACATTCCCTTGTTGAACTGTATGGCTTACAACAGTGATTTCCAAAGTGGAAGGCACCAGCCTCTGAAGGAGCATGTGAAACGAACCTAGAGAATGAGAAAATGAATTGGAACATTTATTATATTTATGTTTATTTTTTTTAGTATATAGTTTTGAGTATATTTTACAATGTATATAATACTATTATAGTAATTTTTATAATTTATAAAAATACATACACACATATATACATATGTGTGTGTGTATTGATTAAAAATGTTTTCTGGGGAGACCTCGATTAAGCAATTTTGGGAATCACTGTTGTAGAAAGGGTTTGGAGTTTGATCTGGGTTTAAATTTCTCTGTCACCTTAGTGATCTGTGTTTCCCAGTCACTTACCAGTTCTTAGTTATTCTAGGGGAATTAAGAGGAGAAAGCAATGGATTCGAGTCCTTTAAATGTAAAATGAGGTCATATGAGTGGGCCATGATCCAACATGACTGATGTCTTTATAAGAAGAGGCGATTAGGATGCAGACACACATGAGGGAAGACCTTATGAAAACGTGTGGAGAAGATGGCCATCTACGAGCCAAGGAAAGAGGCCACAGAAGAAACTAACCCTGCTGACTCCTTGATCTTGGACTTCTAGCCTCCAGAACTGTGAGAAAATAAATTTTTTTGTTGTTGTTTAAGCCACCTAGTGCATGGTGTTTGTTATAGCAGTTCTAGAAAACTAATAGATCTTTTCAATTATGTGAGAATTTTGTTCATTTACAGAAGACTCTTTCAATGAATTCATCAAGAATGCATTCTCTCTCCCTCTCCCCCCCCAAACACAATTAAAAATGTCAGATACAAAAAATATATAAGAAACAGTAAATTTTATAATTAGATTTAAATAACTGCAGATGCATAACGAACAAAACTAATTACAATCTGAAACTAAATTCCCAGATGATTGACACACAGGAGGTGGTGGGCAGGTTTGTAACTGCAAGGTCAAGATGAAGGAAGAGAGCAATGTGGTGATGGTGAAAGTATGTTGAGGTCCTTGTAAGTTTCTCATCTCGTGGAAGAAAATAGAATATGGCTACCAATTAAATCTAGATATCAATAATAATATATATTTATTGTGGCATTAGTTTTTAAATTAGAGGAAGAGAATAATTTCTAATTCATAAGAGAAAAACATGACACAAATTAAACTATTATTAAAAGGCAAGAAAATAAAAAAGAAACATTATAAAAATAAAACATAAAATAAGGTGAAAGAGATAAGTCCATATGTTTCCAAAATCACAATAAATGTGAATGAGCTAAAATCTCCTTTTAAAGGATTACTCAAGTTAGTAAAACCCAAAATATTGTCAGTTATTAACTCTGGGAAAGAGAATCGAATTGAAGAGGGCATCTTTACATTTTACCATAAATATATCCTTATTGTTTAATCTTCCACAATAAAAATGTATTCCTGTGTTACTTGTGTAATTAGAAAGCATTTTTTTAAGATGATATTAGAGTCAAACCCAGATTTCTGGCTCCAGAAATAATTCTACTATATACATTGCATCCACCCTTGAGCAAGTCAAATCCCTTCTTTGGACTGTAATATCTGTATCTATAAAATGGAAGTGGTGGGTCATGTTTATGACTCTTAAATTTTGTCCCAAAGAAATATTTTAGAAGCCACGTCGGGAGTTCAGAGAAAACTATGTGAGTAGACTATTAGATCGCCTATTTATTTCAAGCAGGGGAGTTCTTTTACCTGCTTTATATATTGATGTTCCATTTAATACCATCTATAGAAAACAATTTTGAAACTGCTATCCTCAGAGACTTCTAAAGTCCCTTCTAATTTTAACATTCTAGAGTACTCACCATTTCCCCATTTCTACAATGAATACACTTTTGCATGAAAACAGACCAAGGATATCTCATAAGAGGTTGTGCTGTATCCATACTTGTGAATTTACCACAACCTTCTTTACAGTGAAATATTTCATCACTCAACCAATTCTTTTGTGCGTGGGCATGTAACGAAAGAGCTAATGTGGCTGATTTGAAAGGCTGGATTTCATATACTCCTCAGTTAGGTACCACCTACACCTAACCTCAACATCCAGGTCAGCACTGATAGAAAGCATCTTCACCTGCGAGACAAATGACCTGAATTTCAATCTGGTACCTGCTCATTACTCATTGTCTGGCCTTGAACAAGTGAGGTTCCTCAGTTACCTCAGCCATAACATGAAGACTAACAAGAATTAGACTAATAAGAATAGTCTATAAAATCTCTGAACTTCTTGTCAGCTATTAAATTCTAAAACTCATGAGTCATTGATGCTTGATCAAAGCCAAAATAGAGAAGCCAGGCAAAGAGAAATTAGACCTCCAAAGAAAATGTGAGTTTACTGAGACTTATCAAGACTTGTCATAAATATGTTGCACTGTCACGTTAAATTCTTAAGGAGAGAAATATGATGAGCAAAGTAACTCAAAACTTTTCAGAGAAAACGTTTCTTCATAAGATGGCAGGCCATGGAGTGACAGGACACGGTAATCAGCTGGCCTTTTTTCCCCAAGCTTCTTTGAAGAGATTATCTAAGTATCGTTTCAGACACCCATCACTCTTATTTTTAGCTCTGAGTTCTCTTCACGAGTGTACTGACCTGTGGCTTGGAGTTCCAGAGGGCTCCCAGATATGGCTCATGATTCATTTTCAGGTACTTGCATTGATTTCCAGGAAGGTCAGAGGAGCAGGAGCCTGGAAAAAATGATTTTAGACATAAAACCTTTCATTCCTGTTCTAAACTTCATCAAAAATTTACACTCCACAAATTGATTCCTTGGTGACATAGGTGATTGGCAATTAAAACAGAACCCAAGTGATATTGTTTCCCAAGGGCCTCACAGCTGGTGTGGGGGAAACAAAACTCAGGGCTTTGGTCACAGGCTATTTTCAGCCTCTGATAGCAGTTGTGTTACTCATGTCTCATTCCCCCTCTCCCCTCAGCCTCCCTCCCGCCCTTCCTCCCGTAGGCCGAGGCTGGCAACAGTCTCCATATATTTAAAAAGGACAAGAGTCCCCCCTCTTACTCAGTTGAGCTGACAGAGACCACACAGGCAGGTAAGTGTAGCAAAGCAGGTGTATGGGCTGGGGGTGGGCTGCTGGCTTGGTGGCTGATTGGTACTATGAGAGGTCCCATAGAGTAAAGGTGCATTTCACATCCCAAGTACCAGCATCCTCTGATTTTGTGTGAGCAGACTCAAGTTATGCTCAATTCTGGTGTGGACCTAGCAGTTGTTTAGAAAATTCGTAAAAGGGCAATTGACATTTGGGGGTTTAAGGGAACCTCACAGAGAAATGAGTAGGAATTATTTTTGGTCTAAAATTATTTTCATGGTGGAATAATGTTTCCTATTGTCTTAGTCAAAAGACCTGCATTCCAGTCCTGGAACTACATAATGAATGGATGTATGACTTTGAGAAAGTTCTTGCCCCCAGGGTCTTGGTCTCCTCTATAAGGATCAATTAGATGTGGTGACATTTTTCTAAACTGTAAAGTACTATGCAATTATAAAGTGGTATAATAGATACAATAAGGCAGAATCCAGCTTTCCAGTGCTCAGAATACAAGGAATTGTGCTATTCCAAAGGCATGGGTGGATGACTGAGACTTCTATAGTTCACTGAACCTCATCTTGCACATAAGAAATACTCAATGAAGTTTGTTGGTTTAAAATTAATTTTACATCCCAATGATATTCAGCAACAGGCTTGCTTTTGATAATTTAAAATTAATCAAAACAGGATCTGAAAAAAAAAAAAACATTGCTATGTTGAAAAATCCATTTAAAGCTCTATTTAGTGGGAGGATAATTCCCAGTTTGGGGTGAGAGGGTGATTCCCAGGGCTTCCTCTAGGTTTCGGTCAAGATTTTTTTTTTTTAATATCCTGAGTGGAAACGCTACCCAAAGATCAATTTCTGTTCCCATCCCTGAGATGGGCGGTGACTCCCTCAAGAAAAAGAAGTGAGATGAACCAGGTGGGAGGAATCTTGTCTCTATAGTACGAGTCAATGCAATTTAATGAGCTTGTATTGACTGACCGTCTCCTGTGTCTGGGCTGTGGAGGTAGGGGAAGCACTGATGTGGGGAAGGGTGGGGAAATAGGGAGAGCCTATGTCCTCAGTATGCTTTTGGGGTGAATCTCAATGCTGGGTACATCCAATTCATCACAACATACATAAAACCGCTTTATGACTCAGAAAATATAAGAGATTCTTCTGGCTCGGTTTTGGTTCCATCCTAAACAACCCAGTCATTAAAATGAGCCCTGCCTATTGGCAGGGAATGCAGCTGACCCCCAGAGCTCAGTGTCTTCTGCAGCCCATACCCCACATGCACAGGCCATCCATTAGAGAAAGG
This sequence comes from Pteropus medius, assembly GCF_902729225.1. Taxonomy (NCBI): domain Eukaryota; kingdom Metazoa; phylum Chordata; class Mammalia; order Chiroptera; family Pteropodidae; genus Pteropus; species Pteropus medius. Next base: position 514,913 of record NW_024340696.1, on the reverse strand, counting down.
GGAGGCAGGCCAGGGGGCAGGATGGAGGAGGAAGGAAGGAAGGAGGAGGGATGGGGCAGGGGAGGGAGGGGAAAAGGAAGGAAGGAGGGGAGGAGGTGGGGGAGAAAGAGAAGAGAGAGAGAGATTGAGAAAGAGTGAGCAGGATCATTCGACAGGCAAATAGCCATGATCTTATTGGAAAAAGTGGAGACAGAATCTTGGTAGAGTACAAATCCAGAAATCCTGGGAACCTGAAGACGGAAGAAAATAAAAAGGGTCAGTCGTAGAGTCAGTTCAAATTCTAACTCTATTGCTTAACTTCTCAGAGTTTCCATTTTCTGAACAGTAAAATTAAGGTAAGGCCACCTATCCTAAAGGGATCTGTTAGAATCAAATGAGATAAATATAAGAAAGTACTTTGCAAAGCTTAATAAAACTGTACATAAAGGCCTCCGAGAAAAGGCACAGGGCCAAAACTGATGGACTGCAGGAAGATTTCTTGCTAAGAATAAGTGTGATGATAAAAGTCCAGAGGTCAGAGTGAATAACAAGCTGACCAGGAGTTAGAAGATAACTAATTTGTTTTACAAGACAAAAGACCCAGTCTAGGAATATAATACACAAGAAATACAACTCGTGAGGCATGCAGACTTCCAGTTACAAGCATGCTGCTCACATGTCTGGAAATACTGTATCCAGGATGGGGCTTCATGGACAAAGAGACATGCAATGCCTTCCAATGTGAAGAACCACAGGTATTCATTGCAGTGAAGAAAAGCAGGAAAGGAGACAATGATTGTCTTGAGGGTGGCTGAGGATGGAAGCCTTTTCTGAGCCTCAATAAGAGCCTCATCGTGAAAAAGGGTTAATCATGAGTTGTTGGCTCTTTGCTGGCCTGTGAAGGCACAGAAAAATATTAGCTTATTTAACTGTCATTGAGTCTTGCAAGAAGTCATTCTTCAGAGGAAGAAATGAAAGATCAAGGAAGCAAAGTAATTACTTGGCTAGAAAGTGGCAGAGCCAAGATATAACCCTGGGTGCAACATGGTCATTAAACACAAATTATAAAGGTCGAAATATAACAAAGTGAGTTTCTGACAGTAAAAGTCAGCCACACTTCAGAGATAACTTCAGAATAGGTGTAATATGACCCGCGTGTTACAGCCTTAGTGTAACAGGCAGCCGTGCCTACCATGTCTAAGTTTTAAATGGATGAGAGCCAACACTTGAGTTCATTTCTGTGCTGGGAATAAGTAAGCTATGCTTCCCAGGCTTTGTGAAAGCACCTGTTCATGGGGACTTCATATATCTGTTCAGAAGCTTAGAAGGAAGCCACTGACCTTGAGTGTCCTACACGAGGGAGCGGAAGGGCATGGTCTCCCTGGGTCACGGAAAGGGACTATGCTTGGGCTCGCTGCTTCTCTTCAAAGCACAGGTCAACAGCGAGGTCAGCTGGTGTTAGGCACCAGAGCTGCCAAAGCAAGGAAACAGCTCCCCAGGACGTAGGCTTAGGACCTTGCCTGACATGCCATCCCTGGCACTTGGCACCCTAATCTCCGCAGGGGGGCTTTCTCCCGGGCCTGGCTGCGTCTGTTCCTGGGTGCAGCTCACTCTGGAAGGTGGGAAACACAGTTGGTTCACAGTCTGAACTAGAAGGGCCACAGAGAAAAAGCAAGTAGAAACTTGTTTGTTTTAAGAAAATGGATTTAAAAACTAGAGATAAAATAATAATGATAACAATAATAGTGATGATAAAAGTAAAATGATTAAACACCTGCTATGTATTAAGCATTTATCTATAGTACTTGCATTAGTAGTAGTATTTTATTTAACCTGAAAACAACCTTCTAAAATAAACCTTCTCATCCTATCTACATGCATGAGGACCCTGGGCTCAGAGATTTTGAGCTATTTGCCCACGGTCCAGCAGAGAGTGTTTTTTGAACGCTGGTCTGGTTCGTTCCAAAGCCCGTGCTTTTCCCACTGTGCTACATCATCTCTCTTACCTGGAGAATAGGAGAACAGAGAAGAGGCAGTGTTGAGAGGAGTGCCGCTGGGCAGCATTTCTGCAAGGCGAGGCCCCCATCACCATTCTGATCTCTAAATCTGTCTCTGGGCTTGAAGGACCCTTGAAGAGGCTTTACTGCATTTCAGCTACTTGGACATCCAACTCCAGTAGAACTAAAATCAATAGGCAGAGAGAACTCTCCAGCCCCAAAGGAGCTTTCTCCATGTTTGAATAGCACTGACTCTTAGAAAGTCCTTCATTTTACTGGATCGAGTTCATTCTCCCTGTTACTACCACCCATGAGTACTCTGTCTGTCCTATGGAGAGACAATGGGTCAATCAGATACCAATTCCTTTCAACTGCCAAGTTTGGCTAATGAAGGTGCTGACACTTTTCCCCTCTCCAGAGTGTTGGAAGCAGGGACATGGGGTATAGAACCAGCCTGCTCAGGGTTTGAATGGCAGCTCTGCCACTTACTAGCAGTGTGACCTCAGACAAGTCACTTAAGCTCTCTGAGTCTTAGTTTTTCTCATCTGCAAAATGAGGAGAACAAAATTTGCTCTGCAGGGCTGTTGTACTAAAGATAGTATATATAAAGCAAATGGTACATAGTAAACAATTAATAGCAGTTAATGTTAATATAAAAACGTAGCTTTGGAGTCAGAGAGACCCAAGTTCCAATTAGCCAGTTGGGTAATACAATTTTCCTAAGACTCTGTTTCCCCATCTCTAAAGTAAATTTTATAATATTACCTACCTTGAAGGGTTGCTGTGAAGATTAAATGAGATATGACAGTACCTGGCCCGAAGGCTGGTCTCCAAACATACTTTAGCTTCAATAATATTATTATATTAGTAATGATTATGATTATGACTTAGATTTCAGATATGTTTCTATGATCCAATATCTTTGCCCTAGCCAGTGCAGACAATTTAACTTACTATGCGGAATCAGGCATCTAACACAATGACCAAATGAACCTGAGCTGAAGGTGGCACTGTTTCTTCAGGTGTCTGCTCAAAATCATGGCCTCAGGTTTCCTCCTAAGTGTTTTAATGGACCCTTACAAAGAAGAAACTGATCACTCAGTGCCCATTTTATCTATCCCACCCACTTTTGCCTTAAGGTATCACCTTTCAGCTTGTAGTTGGTAGTTTAAAAAAAAAAAGAAAAAAAAAATGTTGGATTAGGAAGAATGTGCCTAAGATACATGGTTGGTTATTCTTTAAAAATTCAGATTGATACATGACAACTGAGAGTTATTGTAGAAAAAAATTAGGTCTTACATTTTACAATACAGTTTACAAAATGATTTGACGTACTCAAACTGCTACAGTCCTCCTAGCAATAGTGAAACAGAAAGGACAATTATGCCCGTTTTAGAGGAGATATTAAAGTTCAGAGAGCTTGACTGGTTTTCCTAGATCACACAGCTTCAGAGAGGCAAGACAGAATGAGAATTCTGACCTTCTGCATCTGATCCAGTGCTTTTCCCACACTACAGCACATAATCTCTTACACAGCATTATTCATTAAGAAATCTATACAAGTCATCTATCACTGGGATCTGGGTATCCAAAAATCTAGAATCCACCCTCTCCCTAGCTGACATAGCAGGGCTTGCATTCTATCCCATCCTTGTAAATCTCAGACTGTTCCCCATTTCGATCCTGAGCCACGACTTCTTCTGTGATAATGCAGCCACCTCTGGGACTAGCCCAGGAAGTAGTGCCAGGTGATGTGATGGAGACTGTGGCCCAGGGGACAAATGGGGCTGAGTGACAGGCAAGCCTATATTTGGTGTCCCACCTTCTGTGACCCTTGCCTGTGCCAGGCAACACTGATAAACAAATGGCCCATCCCTTGGCATCTGAATAGCGTAAACTCACATTCTGGGCCTGGCTACAGGAGTGTTGAGACACAGGAATTCCGAAGCAATGCAGGAGGCTAAAAAGGTTATGTATGTAAGCCAGGACCTAAATGTGTTTCCAATCATAGTGACTTAATGAGAAAACTGGTACTATTTGAAATTCCCTGAAATAAAGGGGTTAACAATACCTTGCCTTTAAATAGCTTCTCAATAAAGTAGTCCCCATTACCTGTGGTTTTGTTTTCCATGGTTTTAGTTACCTACAGTCCAAAAATGTTAAATGAAAAATTCCAGAAGTAAACAATTCATAAGTTTTAAACTGCTTGCTGTTCTGAGTAGCATGATGAAATCTTGTGTCGTCTCACTCAGGACGTGAATCTTGTATCCACTCTGTATATGTGCCCCCTCTGTTAGTCACTTAGCAGCCGTGTTGGTTATCAGATCAAGTGATATGGAATAGCAGTGCTTATTTTCAAGTAACCCTTATTTTACTTAATAATGGCCCCAAAGTGCAAGAGTAGTGATACTGGCAATTAAGCTATGACAAAGAGAAGACATAAGTGCTTCCTTTAAGTGAAAAGGTATGTATACATAGCTGTAAAGTATTTAAGTGCATATATAGAATTTAGTACTACCCACAGTTTTAGGCATCCACTGGGGGTCTTAGAACATATCCTCAGCAGATAAGGAAAGGCTACTGTATTGCTTTAAATCCCATCATATTTCCATGACCTTTTACCATGGTCCTTTGAGGAACATGCAGGAGAGATTATTATTGCAATTTTTCACCAAGTTCAAGGTCACCAGGTCAAGATTAGAACCCGTGTCTTTCAATTCAAGATGCTTTACAACATCCTCTGCCTTTTGGCCTTTGAGTATTAGAAGAAAAAATCAGAGATGTCTTCTGTGTTTGGCCTCCACGGCTACATTTCCATCTTTAGAAATGGAATGAAGTACCTGTTTAATAGAATGCTTATAAATTTATATTTTGGGTTTCAAGTCCTGATATATGTATGTCAGATATTTATTATCACTTAAAAAAAAAATAAACCCTGTACTAGGATACATTACTTTGTGAAGAAGGTATTATCTGTAATCTTATCCTCACTTTGAAAAATATCACGTGTATGCAATTGCTAAATACACACACACACACACACACACACTCACAAGAGGCATATCTCTCTCCATTAACTTGCAGGACATGCCAATGAAATCTCCACCGGAGATCTGAAATGAGAAATTTGACCTAGGGTTGCTTTCAGGGGAAATTTCCACATCATTAATTTCACAAGTGTCACCGTCACATTTCTGGATACTTATTACATTTCTTCTTCTATTTTATATTATGTTGAAACTCAGGATCAAAATGAAGATGAGCAAAATTATGTGATTCTACCCTTTTCCAGAGAATATATCATCCTTAATCAGAGAAGGACAGCTCTTAGAAAAACATGTTAGCTACGAAAATACTCCCAAATGTTTACTTTCTATGCCTCTCCTTGTTTGTAAATGAGGAGGTTAGTCAATCTTTAAAATTTATTTCAACCCTAAACATCCTAAAATTTTTAATTGAGTAAAAAATAAACAATTTAGGCTCTTCTAGTGGATATTAAGGACTCTGTGCCTTTCTGTGTGCTCTTTTCTCTGCCTAAAGTATTCTTCCCCCGTTTCTCTATCTGGTGAACTCTTAGTTATCCTTCAAAACCCCATTTGGATGTGCCATCTTCTGTGATCCTCCAACAACTCATTGCTTTTATCCCCCATCTAAACATGGGTAGCCATTTCCTCCTTTGAGTTTGCATGGCACTTCTCACAAGACTCTTCTCTGACGTATTCTGGTTCCTGCCTATCTTCCTCACCAGAACGTGGGCTTCTCAGTTCTAGAGGACACAAATTACTCATTTTTATGTTTTCCTCCACTTGATTCCTCACCAATTCCTGGTGTAGAACTTGGCACATGAATGGTAGGTAGTAAATGCATGGTGAATAAATGAATATAGACTTGATCTCAAGACTTTCAACTCAAAATCCATTACTTTTTCCACGACACTAAACACTTGAACTGCAGAAATAGAAGCACATGTTTTCTTTTAAAATAGTTTTTTAAAATTTTTTTATTTTACTGAATTAAAAGAGCCTGCTTCTATGAGAAGAAGGATCAGATGTTCCTGGCTAACCTCACACTTTGTTTGTAAGTGGGAAAAGCTCCTTGCAGAGACATTTAGATAAGGATGTTCCCTTTGGTCCTAGTATCAGGTTCAGTAGCCTGTTTGCTATTTACCTTCTGTTTCTTAGCAAAACCTCTCTGTTATGAGGTTGGGAGACACATTCCTGACCAATGACCCAGGAGGGCTTAGTGGTAATCGCCAACTATTATAAGAAGATGACTGGCTTCCCGGAAGGGAAAGAGAAGGTCAGAAGCAGCCACTTGGAATGGCCCGATAGTGCTTGGTGTCAATGACAAGATGAAACACGGGCTTCTTAGAAACCAAAGGATTCCAGTGAAAATTCAGCCCTCCCGGGGCTTGCAGGGTTTCAGAAAATTCACTGAATATTAATGACTTACTTTAGTTCTATTCTGGGGAAACCGAAAACTAGATTCATATTTGCATATAGACACAGAAAGAGAAAAATATTTTTTGATGCTCCTCCTTGTCTAGCATCTTTTAAACATGATTCTCTAGTGAGGAGATAATAATGGCCCAGGGCTGTGGATATCAACGGCTCCCTGCAGCAGAATGTACTCAGAGGGTGTGGGAAGACACATGGCATCATCGCCTGGCTCCTAGGATCACACCTGGCACTATGAGCTCTGTCTAGTACCTTCATGACATTTTATCTCTAACCAACAGTGTGAAGCAGCAGGAAAAGAGTGGCTCTCTGTATAGTATAGGTGAGAAGACAGATGTAAGAGAAGCTACACCGTTCATCTCAATGCGCACAGCAAGTTGTGGGTCTCCCTGAAAGCAAAAGGTGGTTTTCCAGGCCAGTGATACAGTGGAGTGCCAACACAGCTTATTGCCTGGTCAATGATAATTCTTTAAAAAATGAATTAATGAATGGGAGGAATAAATCTGAACAGGATATTCTATATTTATATATTTCTATAAGCAAGATAAACTAAAGCTTTGCTACCCATAGGGTGGCCCACTAATAGCAGCACTGCCTGGTGTCTGTTAGAACTGTAAAATTTCCTGCCCCTCCTCAGATCTACCGAACTGGAATCTGCATGCTCGCAAGATCCAAGGTGAATCGAGAAGCACCAAACTACATAAGATGATAATACTATTTTCAGAGGTTATTGCCATTTCTGATGGAATAATTTTTGAAACCCTAGATAGAGAAAAGAATATTTAACGTTTATATACACAAAACTAGCTCATCCATTCCTACCAAGAACCCTGTGAGGGCCACAGGTGCTTTTAAAATTGAACATAAGAGGAAACTGAGTCCCAAAGTAGTAAATTGACTTGCTCAGAGCTTTATTCAATGACTTGTACACAGTAAACTATTTGATGGATGAGTGAATGAATGAATGAACCACTACTAAACAAACTGGGCTGTATCTTAGTCTCCAGACCATTGCACTACTAGTGAGTGGTCCCCTCTCGAGGCCACCTTAAATCAGGGTATTTGCTTTATATCCTGTTAGACTTGACCTTGGTCAGAGTCTTCAAGATGCCAAACTGGGGTGGAGGAGCGAAGTGCGGAGCCTGTGACAAGACAGTCTACCACGCAGAAGAAATCCAGTGCAATGGAAGGAGTTTCCACAAGACCTGTTTCCACTGCAGTGAGTTGGGTGAACACCATGAGGGTCCCCCAGCATCCAGAGGGCATTTCAAAGTTCACATTTAGCCACAGATAACTGTATGCTAGTGGTTCTCATGATAGTATAATCCCAGGACAAGCAGCATTGCCATCACCCAGGAACTTGTCAGGACTATCACTTGTGGGCCCCACCTTAGGAAAAGATGGTGCTGTCCTGAGCACCCTCTTGCCAAACTCTTGCCCAATCTCAGAGGCTGTTTCCCTACAGCTCAAAGTCAGAATGAGCTGGCCTAACGCTGTTCTCAGTGGTAAAAACTTTAACGCAGCGGCGACATTTACAAAGTGTGACTTGGCAGAGAAAGACAGCTGTTACTTATCTGAAGCCAGGATGGATCTGGCCCTAGGTACCTTTCCCACTGGCCAGCTGTCACTGAAGTCAGCTGCAACCGGCTTTTCCTAAGAACCTGTGTCAGACTATCCGGGGTGGGGGGAGGGGGCAGGAAGGGGGCAAAGGGCAACATGTGCCAATTCTGTAAGAGTCAGAAAGGGAAGAGTTCTAGGACCTGAGCAGCAGTAACTTGACAAAGGGATCTTGACCATCATCCACCAGGCATAGATTCACAGACATTAAAACTGGAGGAACTTTAAGACCCTGTGCTCACCTGGAAGTGTGGCTCCGCATGACTCATATGACTTAGACGAGTCATTTCTTATCATTGAGTCCAGGTCACAAGCATCTGCAGCAGAGTCAGGAGTAGAACCTATATCTTCATATTCCCAGTCCAGAGACTCTGACATCTTTGCATTCTGGAGTTTCTTAGTAGCTAGCCCTGTTTGGGAGGAGGCCACTTACCTTCTTTGACTCCCTTCAGTAAGTCTGGCTTAAGCGTTAGCTTCACCAGACATTTAGCAGACCCTCCTCCCCACACAGTCCCTCACCCATCTCCATGCCTCAGTCCAGTGGCCACAAGGCATCACACTGCCCCAAACTGTTTCAAACAGAACTCAAGGGTTGGGCTCCATCTGTTAGGGCAAGAGACACTGCATCCTTAAGCTGTCAGAAATAGTAATGTTTTATCTGCTGCAGGAGTTTCCATTATCCCTTACCTCCCACAGCAAACATAATTATCATCAAAGAACTAGGGAAAAGGCTGGAGTGATTGGGTTGGCAGATTCACTAACGCTTTGGGTTTTAGTAATGGGTAATTATTTTTAAATCATTGGACACATTAATCAGATTCATTATTATTATTATCCAGAAATCATTGCTTGAGAATTTATCCATATCCCTCTGGCTTTTGTCCAAAAGCTAATATCCTTTATAAAGAATGGGAGTGAGGAATATTGGAAAGAACACTGAAATTGAAGTAAAAATGACTAGAGTTTGAGTCTGGGGTCTGCCATATACTGTGGAATCTTGGGCAAGTCATTTCTCTATCAAGCCTCGATTTCTCCATCTATAAAATAGAGCTGGTTATATGTACTATACAGGTTGTTACAAGAAGAAAACCAGAGTTTTTGATATGGAAATCCAGCCCTCTAGGTTTTTATTCTCCTTTGATCAACTTTGATACCTGAGTGGGAACAGAAAATGGTAGGGAAGCTTCCCACGGTAAGGAGCGTTTTGTCTTTCCCAGACAGCGGGAAGATGCCCTGTTCAATAGAGCCACGGAAGAAGGAATTTGAACATTTGGTGGTACATTCCCCTTAAACTTGTGATATCTTCCTTAGAACTCGTAGCTGGGATGGGGATCTGAGCAGCATAAGTTTCTAAAGTGGTAGAAGGATCCTAGAGAGAAGTACACTTTTTAAATATCATCACAAGACGTGCCTGTCCACAGGCCACCCTACACCTGACAAAAATAGGGTTCAGAGAGCAGAGTCTACCTAAGCCTGTCCTCTGGCCAGTGTTTGTCTAATTTTTAGACAAATCTTAATCCTCCCTACCAGTGCTGTCCAAATAAAATATAATGCAAGCCACATATATAAATTAAAATTTTCTAATAACGATATTTTAAATGGTACCAAGAAACAGGTAAAATTAGTTTTAAAACATTTAACCTAATATATTAAAAAATTATAATTTCAATGGGTAATCAATATACAAATTATTAACAAAATATATTCTATTCTTTTTTTGTTTGTATTAAGTATTCGAAATTCAGTGTGCATTATGTGTTTACAGCACAACATGTGGCAGGCGAGTGGCTTGTCTTATATGCTTTGCATTATGGGGGACACTTTACATTAGGTACAGCTCTACTGTGCCTGTGTATGAACGTTGGTCAGAAGCCAGAATGTGGCTCTAGAATTGGCCAGGGCATGATAGGGCATAAGCAGTCTTGGAGTGATGGATATGAGCATAAGAGTAGGAGTCAAAGGATCTGAAGCCAGTTATGGCTCTGCAACTTACGACTGGATAGTTGTGGACAAGTCACTAATCTTCATTCACACATGCGTGCATGCATTCCATCCACTTACTCATTCATTCATTCATTCAACAAATGTCTACAAAAGATTAATTCTGGGCCAGCCTCCATGCTATGTTCTGGGGATATTAAGATAAAAATCTTACTCTTAAGGAACTCTGAGTCAAGAACATCTATGAGTATTTGGAAAATTGCTTGGAGATTGATAACTGATAGCAACAAGAAGGGTGGAGACAGGTGTATATACTTTACGTGCCCAAATAGAAGGCATTTTTTTTCCCCAAGAATCAGTCCTCATAAAAGGGGTTTCCCTTATTTTCGAAGCCTTATAAACTCTCTTGTGCTATAAGATAGTCTCTCAGTTACTTTTTTATTAATTAAAAAAAATTTTAACAGAGTTTTAAGACACACAACACTGACATAATTGTTTAATGAACTTCCATATGCCTGTGTCCCCAGCCACGCAACCACCAACCTCTGGCCAATCCCATCTCATCTATATCCTTATCTTCCACTCCCACTTTCCTATTCAATTACTTTTTTTTTCTTAAATAAAATACCATTTAAAGAGGGCATATTAGCCTTAAGCAACCTCCTTCAATGGTGAATTGCTTATAGAGCAGCGGTCCCCAACCCCCAGGCTGAGGACCACTCTCTGGCCTATTAGGAACCGGGCCACAAAGCCAGAGGTGAGCAGTGGCTGAGCGAGTGACGCTTCATCTGTATTCGCAGCCACTCCCCAGCACTAGCATCACCGCCTCAGCTCCACCGCAGATCATCAGGCATTAGATTCTCATAGGAGAATCGACCGGTTCCTGGTGCCAAAAAGGTTGGGGACCACTGTATAATACAGAGGTCACTTGGATGGAAGAGTTCTAAAAGAAAAAAAGGAGGCAAAAAAAATTAAATGCACATATATTCTTATTCCTGGAAATATGACCTCACTATTATAAGCGCTGAGCATCACCATAAACAGCTTTGAAGGATCACTGTTACAAAGCAGTTCAACAAGTTATTAAGTTGTGGAAATCCTACTTATTTTTTAAAAGCTGTCCTAATGTTATGCTAATAGAAATTTCTTATTGAGATACAATTTCCAGGTGACAGCCTCCTACTCACGTGCAAATAGGGCTGCCTCTCATGCTGACAGAATGGACATGAGTTGCTCTGGAGAGCTGGGCCAGCTGTCTCAAAAAGACACTCTGGTGATGAGGGAGATGAGATGCTAAAGATGCAGAGAAAGAATTTGAATATAATTGTTTCCTGAATTTGTGTGAGATTAGAAAAACATAACACCTCCAAATTGATATATGATTGATTTATATTATTAAATTAAATATTATAAGTAGTCATTTGACACTTTCATTTACATCTTTAAAAGTTATTTTCAAATTGGCAAAAGAAATCTATAAATCTTCTCTTTGGAAAAATAGAGACTTGTCTTACACACTTTACATTATGGGGGACACTTTACATTAGATAATGTACAGTGACCAGGGGGCTTGAGCCAATATAAGCCTAAGGCTCTTGAAGCAGGTCTACCCCCATCACCACCTCCTTGTTTCCAGAACTGGATCATAAGTAGTTGCCTCAGTGGAAACTGTCACCTGGAATATTACTGTGCTCTTCAAAGGCCATGATAAGTAGAGAAACTGCTCAATCCTGATTTTGAGATGACTAAAAAGAAAATAAGTTCCTCTCTTGCCTCGGCCCCTTACTCTTTACACACACATGCACACACACACTTCCCTGATGTCATTTAGGGTAAAACACTCAGAAATTTGGGTTCTTCCGATTCAGAGACAATATTCTTAGCTGGTCCGAAACCATATACTTAGTTCAAATTCCACGTCTTTCTAGCTGAGAGACCACTGGACACGTTTCCATTCTCTGTGCCCCCATTTTCTCATCTGTGAAATAACAACTGACATAGAATCTACAACCCAAGACAGATGTCCTGATCAGGAATCAAATTTGTGTTCTTGGCTGAAGGGCCCTTCAGGCTGGGTCTCTTGGCCCTGGGTGTGGCACTGAAGGGAAGAGGGGAAGAATCTAAGCCCATGCCCCTGACCTTCCTTTCTTTGGCAGTGGCCTGCAGGAAGGCTCTTGATAGCACCACGGTCGCAGCACACGAGTCCGAGATCTACTGTAAGGTCTGCTATGGGCGCAGATACGGCCCCAAAGGAATCGGGTATGGACAAGGCGCCGGCTGCCTCAGCACCGATACGGGTGAACATCTGGGCCTCCAGTTCCAACAGTGAGTTACTGTCGCACTTCTCCCAGCCTGGTAAAACCCCAGTTACCAAGATTGTTCATTGTGTTCCCATAGCAACGTTTTCTGGAAGTGGGAGAATAGACCCTATTGTTGACTTGCTGACAATAGGAATAGCCAGTCTCACCAAGTTTTAACAATGTGTCATCTCTCTGAAGATTCTCTTTAAATTATCTGCCTCTCAAATGGGCAATTACTTTTATATCGTGGCCTTTGGTTTGCATGTCAAGAGAAAACCCAAAATGCACAGATGTTCCATTGTTTGACCTTTGCAAAACTTCGTGGAATCTCTTTTCTTCTCTTTGAACATGTCTGTGTAAATCACATAAATATGGCAGGGAAGCAATGGCCATTTGCTGTGTACTTGTCACTGAAAGATTTCTTACCTTAAGTTGTAAGATGACTACTGGCCACATCACAGGAGAAGTAGGTCTGCAGAGATGGGCTGTGTGCCTCAGGAATAAACAATCAATTATGACTGTTCTATGGGTCTTCTTGGCTGCCTAGTGCCAATATGGTGCTGAGAATCCCCCAACATTATCTTAAGGAAACTGGAATATTACACCATGCCTCCTCCATCTACCAATCTGTTCTACCAATCTTGAAGATCACGCTAACCTCCAGCCCAGGACTGAGCATAGACTGACAGCTACTCACCTGCAGCTGCTGTCTGGCCAGCTGGTATCCAGGCTCAGCTCTGTAACGGGACAGGACAGAAAGGCTCGACCCAACTAAGGAAGTGTCCCAAAGAGAAATTAGACCATCTAAAGAGTCATCTGACCCCTTCTTGAGAGAGGAGCACATGGTAGAGCCTGAAAAAAGTGCAGGGATATGTAATTAGTCACTTTAATTTTTCTCATTACTCAATCCCAACTGGAACTCTGTTCAAAGAAGAAAGATGATTCCAACTTCATTATCTGCCATGCATTACCCAAAGCTTACTCTTCTATGGTAGGGCTTTCTTATGATGCTGCACAAAGAGGAGCAAGAGTCTGGAGACCTCAGTTTCACCCCGGCTCCTTCAGTTATGAGCTGCCTGACCTTGGGCAGTTGCCCCTTTGACTTTCCTCCAACTAGTCATGCCTACTTTAGAGGTTAGGGTGAGACTCAAGTGATAAATGGGCATGGAAACACCAAAATATATGGAAACACAGGAGCTGTTATTGTGCCTCTATCTTGGACATTGCTCACACGGAGACCAGGAATGCATCAGCTCATTGGACTATGGTTTGTTTAGTATCAACTGTCAAGATTCTATCTTGCTCTACCATATTTTCACAATTTATTTCAGAAAGCAGACCAGTGGGCTTTAAGGTGCTACAGAAAAACCTAAACTGTCATAGCAATAATAATGACACAATAATGACAATGACAATAATATAAGCTAACATGCATGGAACACTTGCTAAGTGCTTTACAACAGAAAAGTTTAAAATAAATTATAGCTAACATATATTAGCCCTTACTACATTCCAGGCAGGCACTATTCTAAGTGCTTTACTCATGTCACCTCATTTAAACCTCTCAACAACTCTGTGAGGAAGGCATTGAGATTATCCCCATTTCTCCTCCAGATGAGGAGTCTGAAGCACAGAGAAGTTAAGGAACTTGCTCAAGGTCACACAGCCAGTACTGTCTGCCAAGGGTGATCTATAGGTTTCATTCATTTGTCTATTTCCATCAGGTCCCCAAAGGCAGCACGCTCAGCCACCACCAGCAACCCTTCCAAGTTCACTGCAAAGTTCGGGGAGTCAGAGAAGTGCCCTCGATGTGGAAAGTCAGTCTATGCTGCTGAAAAGGTGATGGGAGGTGGCAAGGTAAGGACTTCTATATGAGCCAAATGGGATTTGCTCATCTCCATTAGAACAACTAGGAGGAATGAGAGAAGAAAGTAGAAACTGCAGATGGGTGGGAGTCAGACCGTTTATTCTCTTAACTCCGAGTGACCAATGTAGAAGCCATCCATCCTCGCCCGTTTTCCTGGGCTGTGACTATCACCTGCAATGCTCTTGGAAATGAGAACTGCTGAATTCAGTGTAAAAAGAATTATCTAACTAGGTGGAAGACACCTATCTAGAAGTTCTGGAGATACAGAGGTGCACAAGCCGCACCCCGCCCCCCCTCACCCCACTGCCCTTCAGTGTCTGCAATCCTTCCAGAAAGGTGTCACCACTACATAACTCTGTCTGCTGCTGGCATCACCACCGATGGATAGAGCAAATGCCTCACAGCATTAAGAAGCATCCTCACTTGCAAATGTCTTGCCAATCTGGGGAGTCAGCAAATGTCTGAGACAGTTATGCACACTTACTTTTATGAGTTCTAGTTTCAGGCCTGAAGTGAGGGTATTCACCAAAGGATTTAGGCCTGGCTTATACTAAATAAGCGGGGGAAGGGCCGTGGAAAAGTGTCTGACCAAATATGAGGCCAGTCTCCAGCCCAAGACTGGCCATTTGAAGACATTTGAGTACCCCTAGGCTGTGCCTTGTAGACTTGCAGATGTGCAGAAGGCAGGCAATCATCTGGATGACCTGAGCTGTGCAACTCTTTTCTGCCGAAAATACAGAGTTAACACGAGATTGAATTACTTGGGTAACTGCCTTATAGAAATCACTTTGATAAGTTTATTTTTAGGGGTTTGAAGAATTGCTGGCCAAATCCATAGCATCTTATTTTCTTCAAATCCCTGGAAAAATTATTTGGGGGCCTATCAGGTACATGAATGGCGAGGACTGTGGCGCTCCTTTATACGCTGTTGGTCAGGGGACTTAACATGGAAATAGAATTTGCTGTCCACCATATTAACCATGTATTAACCATATTAACTCTCCTGCTCTCCTGTGCTCCTCAGCCTTGGCACAAGACCTGTTTTCGCTGTGCCATCTGTGGGAAAAGTCTAGAGTCAACGAATGTTACTGACAAAGATGGGGAACTTTATTGCAAAGGTGAGTGGTTCCAGATGCTCCATAGAGACATTTTCCCAAGGGTCTTTGGGAGGAGAAGTTGCATCCATGCCAAGAGGCTTGTGTCTGCCAGGAAGCATGGCTGCTCAGCCCGAGAAGGGTTTGGGCTCTCAGGATGGGGAGCAAAACCGCCTAAGGGAAAGAAATCTCCTGCCTGACTGAGCTCTGTTCTTCTCCATTGGAGCTTGTGGCAGGACCCGATGCTTGCAGTGCTCACTCAGTGGTTCAGGGCAGCTGGGTGCCTGTGCAGAGGAGAGAAGAGAAGGGTTCTTGTCGTGATTCTGGTCCTGGAAGAGAGCACATGCCTGGACAAACAGCACTGCATTCTCTTCCAAAAACCCAAATACCCTCTGTCCATCTGAACGGTAGATAGGGGTGACTTGGGGGAGGAAGAATCCAGTTTGGCCTCCCTTCAGTTCATCAAGACCTTCCTGCCTCCCCACCCCCACTTCTTTCCTTCCTGACATTCCTTGCTGACGTTGCACATCACTTACTGATCACAGAGATAGAACCAACAAGCGGGTTTTCATTCTGGTCCTTGCAGCTGTGCCCCTAGGGGCATCGTGATCTCTTTGTCTTGTGAAGAGGTAGCAGAGGCTCAGCTCTTTCCTGATGATACAAAAAGGAAGGGATGCATTAGGATCAAGGCAGTGTGTTCTTAACCTCAGAGCCTCTCCTAGGCCTATTCTGGTTCTCATGAGGTCCTCCCACCCTTTCACTTAGTGATAGCATCTCATGATCTCCAACTGTGAGTGTTGGAGTGCGGTGAGGCGTATAACAAGAGAGGGGCCAGAGAACATTACTAACTCAGTCTGTAAGTTGCCAAGCTTTTCCTATAATGAAACAGAATGGGAACTAATGGTTTCCTTCTCCTCGCAGTAGAAGATACGAGAGTGTTCTCAGCATTCATAGGCCTTAAAACCCTAAAACATTGCTGCAGCCAGCAGGGAGATCAACATGCAGACAAATAATTGCATTTCCAAGTGAAAAAAGCTCTAGTAGAGGACCATACACAATGCAGTAGCATACAATAATAAGTGATCGGCCTGGTGTGTGAGAGAAGGCTTCTTAGAGGACAAGATTCCCCTAGGTCTTGAAGGATGAATGTGGGTTTAGGAAGGGGCATTCCAGAAACAGGAAGCAGTGAATGCAAAAGCACCAAAGCCAGGGCATCATGGTTCATGCCGGGACCTGTACGTCATTCTGTGTGCCTAGAGAGAGGCAGGAGGCAGTGGAAGACGAGGCTGGGCCAGACAACTGGGGCCCGATTATGCTGACTCAAATGAGAAAATGTCTGTGAACACAGTGAAGTGTAAAAAGTATTAATGATTTTTATTAGATGATCTAAATTAATTATAGTTCAATTTACTTACAAGTTAACTTATAAATACATTTATCAAGAGAATGCCTCTCACAGGTGAAAGGACTATATTCAGACAGAAGGAACTGAAATAATGGTGCTAACCAACCCATTCTCTCTCCCCTTGCCCTCTTTTCGTTCACAGTTTGCTATGCCAAAAATTTTGGCCCTACAGGTATTGGGTTCGGAGGCCTTACACAACAAGTGGAAAAGAAAGAGTGAAAAGTACACCATTTCTCAGATCTTTCATCGGCCTAAAGCATTTTCCACGTAATCCTGCCCAGATGACACCCCTCCCCAAACATCCTCTCGTTGGTAGTTGGACAGCATTTCTCTTCAGAAGTGACCATGGTCTTTACCCAAAGCTAGAAGAGACCTTTGGAAGAAAATTGTTAAAGTTTAATCTGTAACAAATGCTTTATTATTTACGATACCTGGGGTGGGAGAGGCAATAAATTAATGTTTTATCGGTACCTAGTGAGTCTCTGGATATTTTCTTCCAAACAGAAGTTTTCATAAAATATATAGTTTGAAAAACTAGCCGCAAAGAAAATAATAATTCCAGTGTCAACTGGGGTAGGAATGAGGAGGAAATAGGGGCAAAGGAAAACAGTCTTCCAGAATCTGTCGGCTGAACTTCTTACTAGTTATTACTGATGGAGAAGAAAACAGGGGGTCCCAGAGGAAACAGATAACACCGTAGCAAATTCTAAAAGGAAAATCAAAACTAATAAAACCGCTGAAGAGCTGATCCTTTTGTCCTATCACAGGCTTTGCTATATTACACATTTCATGAAAACTCAGAAACAGCAATAAAATGTAGGGTTTGCATGTGTTCTTGACGACAGGAGGATGATTTTCTTTTCTTCTAGAACGATTCTCCGGGATTCAGCAATTTTCTTAAAACGTCCCTTACATCAGACTGTCAGCCTCACAAATGAAATGCAGCCAATTAAAACTGTCCCTCTGCCTCCTCAGCAAGTTCTCAGCATCCCGAACACGTGGGTTTTCTCCAGCCTCTGCTTTTATCAACCACAGTGTTTCTCCCACCACCATGTAATTCTGAATTCCTTGGAGTAAATGCAAACAAAAATCTATTGATGTAAATTAAGATGCACTCGACTAAACCACGTTTTCTTTATACTCCAAGTCCCAAGAATGCTTTCTTTAAAATGAGCATTTATTCAGGGCTGCTTCCAGGCTGTCACAGCCATGGCCCTGCACTGACTTCAGTACTTATTTATTTTTTATACTGGAAATGCAATTACCTCTGATTATTTTCTCTACTTGAATGGCATTAATAGAATGGTTCAGGAAAAAAAAAAATATCCAGCAGAGGTGGTGTCCCATTCACTTTCCAAGAGATAGCAAAGACAGATGCTTTACTTGTTCAGAGGCTCTCGCTGGGATAATTCCACCACTGAGTTCCACTAAAACAGCCCAAGGATGTATATTTTGCATGCTCCGGGGCAGGAAGCAGAGAACAATGTATTTATTTTTTATTTTTATTTTTATGCCTACAGCACCTGGTCTTCCTAGGTGGTCTCCCATCCAATTGCTAACCAGGCCCAACCCTGCTTAGCTTCCGAGATCAGATGGGATCAGGCGTGCTCAGGGTGGAATGGCCATAGACAGAACAATGTATTTTTAATTTGTTAACATTTTACCAGAGCTTTTTAAGAGACCCTATCATTGTTAATTCAACAATTAATAATACCAGTGATAAACTGAACTAACTAAACCAAGTCTGCTTTAACCTGAGCTAAATTTGAAAGCAATAGACTACATTGGCCCTTGACTAGGTAGGACCCTACACTAGAGACTTCCAGGCTTGTAAAGGAATAAGACACACATGTGACATGACTAACAGATAATGCATGCGACCTTCTCGTCCTCAACTGCATTTCACAATTACTAGCCCCACTATCCACCCATCCAGGAGACGGAAGCTAAACACTTCAGTCACCCTTAGCTTTGCCCTCTCTCATCCTTCCTTGTCTCACTCTCCAAGCCTCCTTGATTCTGACTCTAAAATGTTTCTAGAATACATCTCCTCCTCTCCTATTCTTGGGTATGTTTATTAGTCTGCTACGGCTTTCATAACAAAGTACCATGGATTGTGTGGCTTACACAACAGAAATGATGTTTTCACAGTGCCAGAGGCTAGATGTCTGAGATCAAGATGTCAACAGAGTTGTTTCTTGTGAGGCTTCTCTCCTTGGCTTGTAGATGACCGTCTTCTCCCTGTGTCTTCCCATAGTCTTCTCTCTCTGTGTGTCTGTGTCCTAATTTCCTCTTCTTACAAGGATACCAGTCATGTTGGATCAGGGAGCACTTGAATGACCTCATTTTAACTTAATTACCTGTGTAAGGATACTCTCTCCAAACACAGTCACATTCTGAGGTCTGGGGGTTAGAACTTCAACGTGTGTGTGTTGGGGGCCGGGGGCGGGGAGAGAGAGAGAGAGAATTTGGCCCATAACAGCATGTCATAAAGACTTTAATGAATTGGCCTTGGACTTGCCCCTTCAATTTAGCTTCAGACAATCTCTTCCATATAAGCTCCACCTATACTCAGACCTGAATCTTTCCATACATGCCAAGTACCCTCACCCCGTCATGCTTTTGCCAATGCTGTTCTTTTTGCCTGGAATGTCTGGACAATAGAACACCCTCCGTCTTCACCCTCCTACCCAACTCCTTAGCCTGGTAAACTCCTATTAATCTAGTCACAGGTCAAATGCCATCTCTTTTGCAAAATCTGCTGAACTACCTGAGAATTAATCCACCTCTGTGTTTCCACAGCCAGTATATAATTAACATAGCACTTCTCTCATTGCATTCAAATTTCGAATTCCCATCTGCCTCCTTGTTAGAATGTGGCATGCTTGCATTCACAGGGCTGGCCAGATAGTAGGCACTTAATAAACATTTGTTGAGTGAGTGAACTAGGAGAGAGTGTAGGCTGGACTAAATGCAAATTCTGCTAGAATTTCAAAGAAGAGATTGTTATCCACTAGAGTGAAGGAGCTTGGAAATGAAAAACCAAAACAAAGAAAGAACCTTATTGTGGTTCAGCAGCCTTTGTGTTTCTCCTCTGCTCCCAGGCGCACTGTGCCACTGTGTTTCCCACGCTCCGTTACCACTCACTGGGACACAGGCTGAGCCGGCTAATGGAAGCCTGACCTCTAAGACCTCCAGGAGAGTCCATTCTCTCCATATCCGTGGACGCTGAGGCCCTAGGGAATAGTGGGGCCACTAGTTGAGAAGAAGCTTGGGTCCCTGCATGGAAGAACACCTGTTAACAGATAAATGGACTGTGACAAGAGGGAGAAACAGCCTTGTGTTCTGTTAAGCCACAGAGATTTGGGTGATGTTTATTATCGCGTTAATTCCCTTGCCTAATACCCACCTGAATATACTCGATGTGTTACATCTGAGATAGATAGTCTGCTTCTCATTGTTCAGCATCTATCCAGTCCATTTTAAGTCACAGGGAGCAGCATCAGAATTTTGCTCAATATTTTTGCAACTGATTCAATTCAAATGTATTGTCTCTGATGTGACTATGCAGATATTTGGGGACAGAAATGAAATTACGGCAAGATAGCCTAACAGTCACATTTTCCTGGCCCCAACAAACATGATTGGGTTTGCCTTGGCTCTAAAACAAAATAAAAACAAAACCTTGCTATTCTCCCCCAAGCTATGGCTTTCTCTTCTTCCAGAGCTAAGCTATAACACGAGAGTCCACTTAGTCCTTAGTCTCTCAGCATCCGGCTTCCAAGTCCCCTCTTTAGCCCCAGCTACCCCACCCCATCTCTTATAAACCCTGGTCTTTCCTCAGTTGCTCTTCTCAACCTCTCCTTTGCTCCTGAACACTGACTACTTCCTCTGTGATATTAATTCTTCTCCCTGAATTCTATGACACTGAACCCTCTTGATTATCCTCCTACCCAGCCTCCTCCCCGGCCCCTCCACCTTCTCCAGTTCCGCAAAGCTATATTCCATAAAGTCATGGCCCTGCCCTTCTCTCCTCTCTTTTTACATCGTTGTTGTTTGTATTAGTTGTCACTTTTGGTCTCCTTTTAGAATTGATCTTCCCATTTCAGGAGAGTAACTCCTCTTTTCATTTTTCTACCTCTTTCCTCTGACACTCTCATCCATCTGAGTGGATGACTTTCATCCATGTCCTGGCCTCTTTGCAGCTGCCTTCTAGACTTTCCCACTAGAGAGCCGACAAGAACCTTAAATAATAGGCCCCAACCACTAAACTCATCACCTAGTCTCTCCACGCTGTTTTCCTCTCAGAATAGCATCACCACTCTCTCATTTACTCAGTTCGACACTTCAAAGTCATCTTTGATTCCTCCTCCTCTTCCTCCCACATTCAATCAGTGATCTGGACCTGCCAGATCACTTCTGTGCCTTCATTTCTCCTTGCCTAGACCATTATTTAAAAGCTTATCTCTAACATTCTGTATTTGTCAGGGTCCAGTCAGCAAAACAGAAACTATACTAGTTTTTTTTTTTTTAAACAGAGAAAAAATAGAGGGAATTGGCTAAACAGGTATTTTTTAAAAAGCAAGACGGAGCACCTTGATTTAACACAGATATAATAACTGTAAGAAGTAGCTACCACCTCTGGAACTGGGGAAACAGACAATATCAGGGTATCCTAATTTAGATGTCTTGGGGAGAGGTCTCCCAGGGGCTAGGAGTCAGGTCTCTGAGGAGAGAGCCCCACCTGGTTACTACTGGTGCTTCCAAGGGGGCACAAAGGAGCTGCTTTGGAAAAAGCTAGACACCAATTCCAACTGTCACTGTCAGGGTGAAGGGCTGTTGTTTGAACAACACAGAAGAATAGCCAGCAAGTAGAATGGAGTTAAGTCCCTTCCTCCCCTTTTTCCAGTCTACTGGCAGAACTTAATAGAAAGTTAGCTGGCAAGACAATTGTAGTTTTCATAATCCTGGCCCCAGAACACACAACACAGAGGACAGAAGGATGAATGTGGCACATTTCCCTACCACTCACTAGCTTCTCTCTCCCTGTAGTCTGATATTTTCCAAAGATGTCTGAATAGCTAGCATTTATTGAGCACTTACTCTGAGCCAATTACAATTCTAAGCACTTCATATTTATTAACTTTTAATCCTTATAACAACATTTGGAGGTATATACTATTATTATCTACATAATAGAAATCAGGAAACTGAGGCACTGGGAAGTTAAGTCATTTGTCCAAAGAGATAAAAGTAGCTTGTTGTTGGTAGATCCAGGATTCAAACCCAAGATGTCTAGCTAAAAAACACTGATCCTCGAACTTTATTTTTTAATTTTCACACTGTGTACCTGAGGGAAAAGCCAAAATAGAATGATGGGAGTAAGATTCTTTAAGTAAAAATGATTCTCAAACTACGGCATGTGCACATAAGAATCATTTGGGGAACCTGAAGAAATTCTGGATTCCAGAACTCATTACTCAGACACTGACTTGGAAGGTCTGAGATGAGGAATTTGAATTAAGCACACAATCCCAGACACCTCCTCTCCACCCCCACTCCCAGCAAATGGTCTATGGACAGGTTGAGAATACTTACTTTGCAGGGCTTGGTGAGAGAGGAAGAGAAGCTATAACTTGAAAAGGTCCTTCTGTCCTTCAGCTGAGAATCAGTATTCAAATACAACTCTGATCACATCATGTTCTGCTTAAAAAGTCTTTGATTCATTCAACAAACTTGTTCAACAGATTAACTCAAATATTTATTGAACGAATATTATGTGCTAGGCAATATTCTAGATCTTGGGGTACATTAGTGAACAAAAATAAGCTCCCTCGTGAACCTTATATTCTAATGGGATGGAAAGACAGTAGACATAATAAATTATGTAATGTTAGAAGGTGTTAAGTGCTACAGAAAAAAAATAGATAGGCAAAGAGGAGAAAGAATTTACAAAATGTTGATGAGCGCAGACCTCACTGAGAAGCTGACATTTTAAAAAGCTGTTAAGAAAGGCACTTCATCCTATGAACATCTAGGTTCCAGAAGAGCATTCTAGGCAGAGAGAACAGGCAGGGAAAAGCCTAAGGCAGAAGCATGAATGGCAGGTAGGTGTGTGGGATCAGCAGGGAGCAAAGCAGGAGAAGGGCTCAGATCCTTGGGGCCCTGAGGTCACTGTCAGGATATGGGTTTTTCCTCTGGTGAAATGAGGAGCCATTGGAAAGTTCTGAGCCAAGGAGTGACATGATTCAACTTGTCGCACTTTGGATCACTTTGGCTGCTTAGAGCCAAATGAGGGTGGAAGACCAAATAAGATACCTGTAGAAATACAGACCAGAGGTGACAGTAACTCACAACTACAGCAGTAATGGTGGCCAGAAGCATTCAGTTCTGGATCTATTTTAGAGATAGAGCCAAGAGGATTTCTCAAAGAAATGAATCTGGAGTATTATGAGAAAAAGAGAGTTATCAAGAAAAGATTATAAGGTTTTGGCTTGAGTAATTGAAAGGATGGAGTTTCTGATCAACTGATATAGGGAAGATTGAGGGTAGGGAACAAAGTTGTTTACTTTTTATTTATTTAAAAATGTATTATACTGTTTTATTCTACTTTTTATCTATTTTTTAAATCTATTTTTTATTTTTTGGGTGACGGTAGGGTAGAACTCAGAAGTTCAGTTTCAATCTTGGACATGTTAAGTTTAAGGTACCTATTAGATATTTAAATGAGAAAGGAAGGGAGAGAGGATACAGCTTAAAAAAGTCCTTTTGTCTTCCAACTAAGAATCAGTCTTCAAACACAATTCTGATATTATGTCCTGCATCTATTCAGTAAATTTAAACATTTATTGAACACATATGTGTCAGGTAGTATTCTAGGTTATTGGGACTCTGAGTAGCTACCCCACTTACTATCTATGTGAACTTGGAAAAGATACAAACTTCTTTAGATTTTAGTTTCCTTATCTGCAAAGGCTCTGTAAAAGAAAGAACAGATCTTTGAGGAACTGAAAGATCAACACGGTTAGAGTATAAAGCTTGGTCCAGAGTGAGACTGGTAAACAAAACAAGGGTCTGTTATTCAGGGCCTTATAGGCTGTGATGAGAATTTTAGCTTTTATCCCAAGAGCAATGGGAAGCTCTGGAACAGATTTCAGCAGGAAAGAGACATGCCCAAGGATATATATATACACACAATGCCAAGAATTAAATTTCAATTAGCATTTCCTCCGGAACAAGGGAAATTGGCAATTATAATCACACCAGTCTAATATTTTAAGGGTACTAAGTAAAAAATAATTAATCTTTAAGACTTCCTATGTTCAATTTTCTAAGTGAGATGGAAAACTAAATTAAATCTTGCTTACTGGTGTTAACAGTGACCTCAACTCATTACTGGAATCATGAATCAGTTTCTTTGTCTTACATATACCTTTTCTCAATTTAAGATTATAGAAGTGTTAAATGTCAGAAACTAAGTCTCAACTACAAAAACAATTTTTTATTAAGTGTGAAAGCAAACAGGCTCATCTATTTAAATATTGTTTTTACATATTTATAGGTAAAACAAAGACAAATAATTTATCAAAACTTACAAGTTTAAAGAATAGTATTATTTTGAAACCACCAATACAATATCTGAAAATACCACATTTTATCCATAATTAGTGAATATTATCCCTCCCCCCCCCAAAAGTAACTTGCATTTGTAAAAAATATAAAAGTTTTTTTTAGGTGTCAGCCAAGATTGCTCAGGAACAGTCCATCTTGCAGAATCTAAAAAAGTATAATGCCTTTATCGAGAACTTCTGTTTTCACCAAATGGCTTTAAAAATCACCTGTTTTCCTTTAGGCGTAGGTGAACTCTAAATCTTCACTTCACTTTTAGACCACAGGGTATGAACTTAAATACAAACAAATCAGAGTGTGAGTTTTGGGTTACTTTTCTTCATACTGAGCGAAGAACTTTCTCCTTAGCTGGGTGAAAGACCATGGTATATTGTGATGTCCAATCTACTGCACAGGGCTTCGCCAAACCAAAGCAGCCACAGTGAAAGAAATCTGCAAGGTTCTGTGTGAACCCAAGGCTGCCAAGAAAGGAAGAGAACACGTCTTACTACATTTTCTGGTTAGCTCTTGACAGTCACTCAAACCATAAATGTACACTGAGATTCTACAATACACAATGTCCTTCGAAGATCCTGCAGGAGTCCAGAGGTGAATCAGACAGTTACTGGGCTTAAAACTGAAGCCCAGTTCCATTTCTGAAACTGAATCTCCAATTTTGAGATTCCCTGGCTTCTGCCCAGCAACTAGTAAGTTCCTTCTGGGTCTCCCTTTCACTGGAATGATCATTACCAATAATAAGTTTCCTTTCCATTCCCACTGCCCTAATTTGGATTTTGCTTCTCTCAATAGCCACATAGACCAGTCTATGGTATTGTAGACCATAGACTACAATCAACAAGATGAGTTTTTCTTTCTTTTTATTTTTTTAAATTTTTTTTAAATTAAGTTTATCGGAGTAACATTGGTTAATACAATTATATAAAGATGGGTTTTTTCTAAATCTTCTAAGTAGCATCTGTAAATGATGTCCCTGTCTCAATTCCCTCCAATTCACCTTACATTTTGGAGACTGTCTAGTCTTTCAAACACCCTAATGTTCATAGCCCTTTGCAGCACTTCACCTCCCAATCAAAACCCTTTAAAGATACTCCTCTGCCCAGAGGTTCAGATCCAGACTGCTCATCTTTATATTCCAGGCTCTACACAAGAAGGCTCCTCCAGTGTTAGCCCCCAAACTCATCTTTATAAACCTCCTGCTGCAGCTACTCTGGCTCTGTTTTCCCCACGATCGTAACTGCACAGGCCGTTCTTCTATGCTGGAACCCACCCCCCCTCCCCACCCTTACCGCAGGTAATGCCCTCACCTTTTAAGTGCTACCAGTTCTCGAGGCCCAAGTCAAGGGCCACTTCCCTTCTGGAGCCTTCCTGACTACAACGGTCTTCACCATCACCTTTTCTCCATTAAATCCTGAAACTGCTACATATTCCAGTTACGAAGAAAGTGTATGTTTCTGCACATGGCCTGTCTTTCAAGCCTAACTCAACTTCCTACATACATCAAAACATCTTTGCCTAAGGATGACTGTACCACTGCTGCTGTTTAGTGACAGTGGTCAGGAAAGGCCCATCACTACTCAGAAGGCAGCTTCTTAGGAAGAAGGCTGACCATGTGGAATGGATGGGGCTGAAGTGGGGAGACATGCTGGGCATTTAAGAGACCAGCTCGAGAGCGAGTTAGTGAGTAAAAGTCATTTAGGGGGAAGGAAAACAAGGCAAACCTCTGGTTTGAGAGGGTTTGGAAGCCAGATTCAAAGTGGCTCGAAGACCTTGGTGTTAGTTCCTCCAGCCTACGTAGCCATTACTCAGCAATTCCCAAACACGCCCAACTCTCTTGCCTGTCCCTCCATTGTGACTCTCCTTCAGGGCTTAGCATGCCCTTCCTTCTCTCTCCATCATACCCACCCCACAACCTTCAAGGCTCAGTTTAAAATTTCACGTCTGCCACAAAGGCTTCTCTACTTTGGTAAATATTTATTCTTCTGGTTAAACCACCGAGAAAGGGACTTTATTATCACTGCCAGTCTGAAACAATCATCACAAGCTTGCCATCTACTCTCTATTGCTTTACCCATCTCTTCCCAATTAAGTCAATTTCTCTCCTCTCTAAATACATATCAGAGTCACATCCCAGGCTCTGACTTCTTGGTCTAACAGCCTAACAGTCTAACAGTTTCATCTTGTACAACCACTGCGCTTTAAAATAGACTGCTCATGAGATAGGCAGTGAGCGTTCAAACCCCTGGAGGGCTCTGGGTCACCTCTGCAGCACTTTGAGCCTCCAAGACCCCGAAATATGTGACAGGGAGATAAGCTTCAAAGCCTGACTGTTCTATCATAAGATGATGACCTTCCTACAAACACTCTCAT
This sequence comes from Pteropus medius, assembly GCF_902729225.1. Classification (NCBI taxonomy): domain Eukaryota; kingdom Metazoa; phylum Chordata; class Mammalia; order Chiroptera; family Pteropodidae; genus Pteropus; species Pteropus medius. Next base: position 488,260 of record NW_024340696.1, on the reverse strand, counting down.
TTTCAGCTGAGGACAGGTTTTATACAACTAATGCTCAAGGAAGAACATATCCCAAATCTGAAAAACTAGCTTCTCCCTGACACAGGTGGGCACATTAAACATAGGGCTAAAATAATTACTCATGATAGAAAGTATTACTCATGATAGAAAGTATTACTCATGATAGAAAGCCAGGTTGAAAATCTTGGCAAAGCTCACAGTCTAACGCTTTCTACAGAGAGCCTTGTGGCTGACTTTCTCAGCCACATGCTTAATTATCTCATATTGGCTTCATGCCAGCAACGTGCAACCTTGTGACCATGTGGCTTGACTGGAGAGATTCCCCATCTTGGCAAAACTTCAAAGTCACTTATTATTTGTGCTGAGTCCAGCAGACTAAACCCCAAATTCTTACTGCCTTGGGGCTCATGACCTTACCACTCATCTCCTGTCACTGAGGATTCCAAGAAAGGTCAGCTCTACCAGATAGCGAGTTAGAGGATAAGGGCATGGCCAAGGGTGGTGGCATGAGACTGGGTAACCAATGGCTGGCCTAGCACCTTCCATAAGTCTCAGTGGAAAAAATGGATCTCACTTACTTGTATGGCGTCCTCCTGAGGGACAACGGCTGTTTCATATGCCTGCTCTGCTTCAGTAGGCTGGTTCTCTCATGAGAGGTCAGGCCTAGAAAAGCAATCTGAAAAAGATTGGAAGGTACATAAAAAATACCAAGGCTCCATTACTCTTAGCAGTGCATTACAGGACACTGGCAAACATTCAGTAACCCCCAAAACATTCAGTATCACCTAACCCTCTAACCAAGGATCATGGTAAGAGTAAAGATTCAGCAGCTCTAAACTAGACTTTCCTATGTAAATCTAGTAGCTAGGCATTTTCTTTTCTGACTATCTAATTTTTATTAACCTTCAAGAAAGCACAGCACATTGACTGAGAGTTGTGATATAATTGTTTTAGTAATTTAAGCCATGACTTATGGCCATGTTTAGATTCTTAATACATTCAGCACGCAACTTTTAGATGAATAAAACAACATAAGGTCAGTATCAGTGCAATTATCTCAACTTGTTTATCCTTCTTACTATCTCTGTGAAAACAGCCAAATGAAAAAGTTAATAATCTGAAGTGAAGAACATTTAAATCTATAAATTTGGGGAAAGGTAAGAAGAATTAAGGTAACTTAAAAACTCTTAAGTAAAAACTCTTAAGTCATTAAAAGTCATTAAAACCACTACTATTTACTGAGTTCTCATTTAATCCTCAAAACAACTCAAACATCAAGTTCCTTATCTGTAAAACAGAGATTATCACCTTCATCAGATTGTTTAAGGATTTGAGATAATATATATAAAATACCTAGTGCAGAGGCTTATAGAGGTGAAGTAACAGGTCCAAGGCCACACAGCTTATAAAGTGGCAGAACTGTGACTGACACCTCGGTCAATGTGAGAATAAAGCTGTGTCCTAACCAGCAGTCTATACTGTCAGTTTGGCTGGCTACGGTCAAAACCATTACTCTCCAGAGCACTCGGGAAATGAAAGGCTTCAAATTAACAGAGATGTTTTGTTTATTAAGAAAACTACTTTGCTCTGAATTCCTGTATTTCAAAACTATTCAAAACTTTGAGCCCATTTTCCTGCCTTAGAAAACAGACAAATATAATAACCTTTTAAAAATTAAGAATATTATAGTCTCATTTACTTGTACTTGTTTTAAGAGTCCAAATAAGAAGAAAGAGAATTAGGATTGATGTCTCAAATCTTAGGTTCTACATCTAATTCCACCTCTTATTAGCCCTATGGTCATAAACAAGGTACTCAACATTTCTTAGGCTTAGTTTCCTCATCTATAAAATGGAGACACTACTTTGGCACAGTCTACATCTCAAATGTTTGTAAGGAAACAGATGGGAAAGTGTTTTGGAATATATAAAGCATATATAAATGTTAGGTATTACAAATGGTAGTAATTAATATTAACAATCATTGATGCTAATATCCATTCTTACTGCGTGAGCCTATAGATATCAAAGGGACAGGAAATTACGATAAATGTTCAGAAACCTTAGTTTAGTCAGTATTATTAGCTTAATTTCTTCCCTTAGCATTTTTTCTTTATTTCTTTATTATTATTATAGAATTGTTCACTTCTCCATAAAAGTGGAATATTTTTTCCTTTTGCTGAGTAATGCCCTGATTATCTGAAGTCTTACAGTAAGTGGCTCAGACTGATCACAGCTGTCCATTTCATGAGGGTGGGACATAGCAACAATGAGAATTACGTTCTACTCATAGGGGAAGGCAGCAGGGAAGGGAAGGGACAGAGCTTCATATAAAGCTGAAGGTGACTACTGTCCTAGAGCTTGAACTTTCTCATGGCCATGACATTCTCTGGATATGCAATTACCTGTCCATTGGTTAATGATATCTTTTATTTCTTCCCCACTTCTATCCACTTAAGTATTGTATAACAACAAGGATAACAAGCAAGGTTGGCAAAAGTAAGAGAAAATAATCATCTCACATTTGCACCATGCTTTACAGTTTATACCATGCTTTCACACACCATACAATTTAATCATATGATGGAAAAAGCCCATAAATGGGACAGTCAGAAAACGTAGGTTTGCGTTCTGATTTTCCTACTCTTTGGGTGACCAAGAACAGTTCAATTCACCTGTCTGTACCTCTGTAAAATAAAGAGGTTAGATAACTCCTAGGGCCAACACTAACAATTTATTATTCTAACTTTTAAACCATCCTATGAGAGTAGACAGGCATTATTATCCTCATTTTATGGACAAGGAAACTGAAATTCAAGAGTCAAATGACATGCCTAGACCCACAGAGAAAGTGACAGAGGTAGAACTAAAAACAAAGTCTTCTGATTTGAAATTAAAGTCTTTCTACCTTACTACAGGTTATTGGAATTTTACCCAAAGACATTATAAAAAGAGAATATATACCTGAAAGAGTTGATTGATTAACAAAAATGTTGACCATGAGAAATGGAAAGTTGCTAGCATGAAGATATATAAAACCCAAGGGGAACAAGCCACAATCTGACTGAGGTAGGTCCATAGTCCATCTTCTCCGAATGTTGTGGCACAACGATTTGACCAATCTGTGAATGCACAAAAAGGAACGAATTATTTAAAAAGGCAACAAACGAGTGATCATCATTCAAGAAGATAAAATCAGTGTAGTTCTATTTAAAAAAAAAGAAAGCAAGACATGATAGCACAGATCAGAAACCCAACTTGACGATTTTATTATTCAAATGCCAGCTAACAAAGACAAAAAAAATGGTACCTCACTGTTAATTAAGGCTATGGTAACACTCCATCATCGGCTGGCAGGGAGGGGATAAAAGCAAAAAAGGACCATAAAACCATCACTAAAATCAGCATATTCAGCATAAAATGCACTGGTCAGAGAAGTTAATTGTTCAAGGACTTGACAACTAAGAATGATTATATTTAATAAATATTTGTCCTGGAAAATTCTCTCTTATCCATGTTACAGCAAGATATGGGTCTATCGCAGAACTAAATATAAACTCTTATTAAAGGTTCAGATCACCAGGCCATTGCTATGGCACAAGAAATCCTATAAGCCCCTAGATACTTTTGGAACACAACCTAACAGCATGCAGTTACCGAGTATACTTCTGTACTGGCACCATAATTTATCCTGCAGAGAGAGAAAGGCCAGGTGAGGAAATTCATGAGAAAGATACCCCCCCAGGAAAAGGACAGAGAGCAAAATTCATGTGATCACAGCTCAGTTTCTCCCCAGGAACACCGATTTATAAGCCAATTAAAAGGGAGGACTTCCCTATGGCCTTCATGATACTGATCCGTAGCCCACATAGTTAAGAGCAGCCCTTAGGTGAATACATGCAGGAAGTAGCAGAAAAAAGCGAACAGACTCTGAAGGTGATGTAAAGCCAATGACTTACAGGCTCCATGACTGCTCATAAAGGGCAAATTATTTTTGGAATGAGAATTCTGTAGATTTGCACCTTGAGATTTCACAAATGCCTCTGACAATTTGATAATTATTTTTAGACATTTTCCCAAAGCAATACTTAAGAGCTCCTGGGACAGAGAGAAAATGAATCCATGACATTACTATCTACTGTCTGTCCATTTTAGTGCTAAAAATCTAATTTTCCTTTTTGAGTCTCATCTGATTCCCAGCCATCTTCCATGAATATATGCCAGAAGCATTCTAACAGTAATCATCACAGAGTAATAATCAAGGTAGTAAGTTAAGGCAAATTATACTCTGTAGAGATTCTTATTAGGACAGCAAAGAAAAATGCATCCCATGCACCTGATTTGACAAAAAATAATATAATTTCAAACAGCAGGCAGAGGAAACAGCTGAGTGGGAAAAAATATTTTCTTTCAGCTTATGGATTTCTACTGCTCTCTTCTGGGAATTTTTTTGATAACACAGTATAACCTCAAACTGAAGTTTTCATAGGACTAATTTCAGATTTAATATCAAAGATATGGCTCTAAATGGCCACATACATTATTGTGCAATATAACACTTTAATATGTACTAATACTTTCTTATCAGGTAGTCGTTGGCTAATGACAGAGAACTCGTATTGTTCCAACTCAACTGTTTTCATCTTTGGATAGCTCTGATAGTTACAGTATTTTAACCATGATCTAAAATCTTTCTCCCTGTTACTTGTATGCTGCTGACACTTTGGGTTACCTACGGTCCACCCTGAAAACAGACTTCACAGAAGATGAAATGGATGGAGGCTGTACAGAGTCAGAAGTAACTTCAACTGGATCACCTAAGGGGCAGGGTGCACAGCAAGGCTCTAGCAACAGGACTATTAATGGTAACCAAAGAAGGTGGGATAGCAATGAGGCCTCATGAAAAAAATGGAGCACTTTTAATAAACAAAGTTCATTTTTCCTGTCTGTGAAATAATGACCCAATATCTTCATTCAGTATAAATAAATATTGTCAAAATAAAATGGGATAAAAGTAATCAAATATGTTCAGCTGGTCTACACAGTTTTAAGTGAAGGTAAAGGTGGGACTGTTCCTAAGAAACAAAACATAATATAAAATCGGTTCAGAGCCAGAGAATAAAGACAAAGACAGAGAAGAACCAATGCATGTAATAAGAAAGCCACTTGGAAAGAATGAATGTGATGGAAAATCACTTCTGTCCTTATCAATACAGTTTTATGCTGGACACAGACAGCAAACAAAGGTGACTATTTTTAGTGGAGAGAGAGAAGGGGGGAAAACAAAAGTGGTGTAAAATCTGGCTCCTCTCCCCTAGGATCAAGTCCAAGGCACGGCTGGTCCATGGGCCAGCTTGAAAAGGTTTTCCAGGAATATGCTTTAATGTCAGGCCTTCAAAGGGCAGCTCTTTCAACAGAAAGAAGTAGTGTCAAAAAATATTTTATTTCTTACACCACCAGACATAATCTAAGAGGTTTTAAAATTCCAATGCTCAGGATTACCGATGGCCTTTGACAAGAACTGAGTGAGATCAGGGATCACAACCTTCTGACTATTAGATCCATTTGAGATGGTGACAGTTACACTGAGCCACAAAAGCATTCCCTAGTGATCAGATACCCAAGGTGTCAGGTGGGAAAGGGGCTGATGAGGCAACTGAAGCCCTCTCTGTGCCTACAGCAGGGCAAAAAAGAAATCATTTCACATAGATATTAATTAACAATCTCTAAAAATGAAACCCCAATCAAAACAAAACTTGTAATACTGGATGTTTCTGGGGAGGGGAGCTGGGAGGCTGGGGGACACTGTCGGAGGAACTGTCTTCCAAAAACTAAAAATTTAAATTAAAGAAAGCAGGAAGCACAAGAGTAAGAAGGGCTGGAGCTTGAGATGCTAAGAAAAAAAGAAAAAAGAGTAGTAAAAAACTTTCCTAACAGTTTCCTGAATCATTCCCGATTTTAACTCAAGCAACAAACTAGTATTCTGTTGGCAAAATAAAGGCCTGAGCATGAATGCAACAGGAAGGTGGATGGAAACAGATTAGTGGTGAAGCCTCTGCCTAAATGGCCAAACTCCCCCAAAGCTTTCAAATAAATAAATAATGAACCATTAAGCAAAGTCAAAATAAACTACGAGCACTATAGCTTTTTTCAGTTAGGTAACCTCTTCCAAGGTTTGAAAAGCACGGCCAAGCAATTCTTTTTTTTTTCATATATATGTTTTTTATATATTTATTATTTAAAAATTTTAAAAATTACAGTTAACATAAAATATTGTTTTATATTAGTTTCAGGTGTATAGCATTATGGTTAGACATTTATATGAAGTGATATAGTCATGTAATTCTTAAAAGCCAACAAACACTCTTGCTTTGATTTAAACCCGCTCTTCTTAATTGATCACCTTGGAACAGCTGGATGTCACTCCATACACGGGATCCCTAGACATCCCTTATACTGCTACTGAAAAGTTACTTTCCTTTCTCAAGGTTGCAGAATAGTGATCCAATATTTTCTTTCAAGTTATTATTTCTAACCTTTCAATTACTTTTACATTTTCATACCGGTTAAAAATTGTGACTAGATATTTATCAAATGACATGTGTTTTCAGAGTTTTGTCCCTTGATTACTGTGACCACCTTCCTCCTCCCCCAATCTCTCTAACTACCAATCTTTTTTTCCTTTATTTTATTTTCTCTCACTTCCGTAGATTTATACTTAAGTAGCTGTTTTCTCTTCATTTCAGCAGGGGATAAATTTGCACTTGCCTTAAGTGAATTTGTATTTTTGACCACTTTTCGCATTTATCGAGGTCACTTTAGACTACAATCTCTTCTAAGGTACTGACAACTACCCTCTTCCAGCATTTCTTATAGTTTCCCAATGCTGAGAAAGTCTCAGAGGCATCCATTTCATTTTTACTAGGGGAATGGTTTGTAGTAACCCAGCCAGAAAGTGATATAGACAAGAGTTTACAAGGAAAAGTATATGTGGATATGGGTGCATGCGCTTGCTATAAGGAAAATTTATACTTACACAGGAAAGATTCATACATAATCCAGTCACACATAAAGGCAAGGAAAAATAAGAAGAATATGTAATAATGATGGTTGCCAAAACCTACATCAAAAAGAAAAACAACATATTTAATACTTTCTTACAATGATTTTCCAAATCAAGACCATATTAACTGCCTTCCTGTCCAAAGCACTGACCAAAGTAAAAGAAATAAGCTGTTGCTTTGCTTTTAAATACCATTAAACTATAAAACCAAATGGCTCTGATATGTCATGGTCAACTGTCCATGTTAACTGAACTAACATGAACTAACTTTATTATTACTTACCTAAAAGAGAATTTTTTTTAATAGAACAAAGTTTACAAAGCATATACAGTTCTAGGATGGCCTATACCGTGTTAGAAGGATGAGAGCAGGCAGGATTTGGGGCAAATCATCCCATCTCTTCCTTCCATGTGATAAGTTTATATAAAGTATGACTTCCAGACCTCAAGGATTGACTTGATCAGGGAACAGAGAAAATGAATCTGAGGAGTACTACTAAATAGGTACACTGCAGGAGACTGGACACAGCAAAAGAGGGGCAACCTGCAACCTGAGAAAGGCCTACAGAAACAAAGAAGGGATGTAGGTACCAGGCAGCCAAGCCCACTCATTTGAGCTGCTCTCTTGATGCTGGAGATGGGAGTGTTTCGATGCTAATGACATGAAAGCTCCTCAGGTACCAACCACTGTTCCCCGCTCTCCAGTGGCAGCAAAGCGCAGCAGAAGGGGCAAACGGCCATAGGAATGAGGACCTAGGTTTAGAAATGATTACTTGTGTGGCTGTAGGTACATCATTTAACTTCTCTGGACCAGTGTTCTTACTTTTAATATGGGGATAATATCTCTTCTATTTCACAGGCCTGTGGCAACCGAACAGGATGATGCATATGAAAACACTATATTAAATGCAGTGTGATAAAAATATATGAACTCATTACTATTGTTTTTCTGCGGCCATTCAAAGCTGCCTGTTATAAAGCTAATCATCGCATCTTTATGGTGGGATGGGGTCCATGAAACTAGGGACGCCAGAAATTGTCTCTTCACTTGTTCTCTAGGAACAGAAGAGAACATGAACATATACACTGAGAACACCTGACTGAGCTGAGGCAGCCTTTTGTTCATCAAGATCATAAAAGCATATCTTCTCCTGAAGACCTATGACATAGTTCCTCTGAGGTTCCTCAAAATAAAATAAACCCCTGGATTTTACTGTGACAGCTCAGAGGAAACCCAGGGCTGCAGATTAGGAAAAGGATAATTCCCTGGGTGGAAGGAAAGCCCTAGATCTCTGCCATCTTTGGATCTAGCTCCTACCTGAGCCTTAAAGGAGGCACGTGGAGAAGGGAAACAAGAGAGACAAGATGCAAAATATGGAAAGAGTGTGGTATTTGGAATAGAAGACTGATACTACTAAAGTGACTTAAATAACTTTTTACCTTTTATATTTTTTCAACTCTAAAATGGAGATAATACCAACCACATAGGAGAGGAGTGCTCTGCTAATCAAACAGGATACTTCATGTAAAAGCTTTGTAAACACAAAAATACTATACAATGACATTATCATTATCAACATCGACAATCAGCCTTCCAAAAGTGTTATACCATAGAGATGATTCTCTGACAAGGAAGAGCTACAAAATGGACACTCTTCTACTTGTTCTATGAGTCACACACATAACTAAACATAAGCTGAAATTCATAGCGGTAACTGAAAAGCTCAGTGTCTCACCTATACACCGTCCAGTCCACAGGCAGTGTTGATCATACCGAGCCACACAGGAGTTGCACACATGGCAATGGAGTGACCTTAATGGCTTCCTTATCTAAGTGGGCAATTAAGAAAAGCTCAAGCAAAAATCAGTGTCTCAAAGTGGTAAGAAATCACAAGCAAAATCTTATTGCTAAATCGTAAAGACATTCGTACAAACAATCCTACACACTAGATCATCAATTCACATAGAGGCTCTGGAATGCCTTATTAATATTTACTTCCAAATGTCCATTTTGATTAGGCCGTCACTCAAAGGGATTTGAAGTATAGACCTTATTGACACTGACTAAGGGGGAATGAGACAATACCATACAGAAGAATGAGCATTGGATTAAGAAAAAAGAAACCCGCGTTTCATTTCTGGCTCTGCCAATAATTTGGAAAATGTTACTTCCTCCCTTTAAAGGCCATGATTCCCCAGTTGCAAAATGAGAGGTTTCACTAAGTGATTTCTAGGGTCATCTTGAGCCTCTGACTCCAAGTAAGTTCTAACATATACTTCATGGCAGGAAAAAGCAAACAAAACACACAAAGAGATTTAAGCATAGGCAACTTTAAGAGATTATAAGTAGTATTCTCCTATATATTCAAAGCAGAAAATTGTTCTGACGGTAATACAAAATTAGAATCTGGTAAAAACAAAGGTGTATAAATATACCATGAAGATTTGATAAATGCTTACTTGAGCAATGCAACCATGAATTTGCTTTTATGATGGGAAAACAATTATAAAGAGAAGATTCACTCACAAGACATGATGTACAAAACGTTCTGAAGTCCAGACAGCCAGTCTCTGCGAGGGTGATGATATTCTGAAAGACATAAAGTTTGACCTTATATTTGCATTTTACTGGGTAATGTATAATGCATGGTTATATACCATAATCACAGCTCTTCAAACTGAGGTAGCTAGAAAAGCAATTTGGAAGACCTGCCAACAAATCATTCTGTGCTTGAAATAATATGACTTTTCAAGGCTGCATTTTCAACCATAGCCAATAAAGTAGAATGCACAATAATTACATCCCCCTTCTCTCCATCAATGGCAATGATCTACCGGTTATAATCTGAGGAGAAAAATAAATGCACACATATGTATTCCTAAAAAAGAAACAAAAATCAATAGTATACATTAGAACTGATGGTTACAAGGACCAAGGGCTCAGTTTCTTAAGAACACTGGCTTTAAGTAACAAAGAGGATGGCACATTTCCCAACTTCTAAACATTCACGAGCAGTAGAAGACACACCATGTCCTCTGACAACTTCATATGTGAGGAGAAGGGGCACCTCCTCAGTCAAACAGAAGGACGCCCCCTTGCCCCTTCCTACTTACTCTGCATGTATTAAATTTAAGCTATATAATTATTTAAATGTTACTATAAAAAAGCAAGAGATCACATCACAGAAATTACATGTGAAAGTCTTGGTGACGAATTACTTTACTAGAAAATAAAAATATTTTTTTAAAACTTTCATATGAATATAGAGTATGACAGTGGAGAAATCTCATTTTACTGATTTATTCATTCCACATTTATGTTGCATGTATTAGGTGTCAGGAACTAGAGATGCAGCCATGACCAAAACCAACGAGGCTTTGACCTTCTAAAGTTTACATTCCCCCCTATTAAAAGAAAATCAGTAACATTACAAAGAAAGCTCACCGTCTTCCTTTCTTCTTCAGAAGACTTAGTGAAGCCTGGATCTGTTGCCCAAGTCTTATAAAAAAAGTAGAGGGAGCCTATTATGCTGAGAATGAAAACAAAATAGAAAGGGGTACCTGCCAGATGTTAAACCCAAGTTAAGGAACAAATCAGACTTTCCTTAAGAATAGCATAATTATGACATAAGCAAATTTCATCACTGGAGCCTAGGAATCTCTCTTCCGTATGCTATTCTAGCCTTCTCTTCCCTTAAGTAACACATCATTGCCCCCAAACCTGGCCCCATCCAATGTTCTAATCCCATGGGAATTAGCTCATATTTGGCAAATTAATCCCTCCTCCTTAGTTGAAACCCACATGAAACACTGATAGGAATAGTTGCAATATATGAAAAACATCTTGAAGATTGAAAAACAATCCAAATAAATTAACCTCTAATGGTATAACTTTGGCTCTCTAGAAAATATTTTAAAATATTTTCTGATCATTTTAACAAACTGTGCAACAAAACTACTTGGTTCAGAGATTCCAACTAAAAATATTTCCCTAAATATCAGATAAATGCTTATCCCACTGGAAAGTTTAATAACTAATCTTTGTAAGTGTATCAGGCTGAGTTAATTTAGAAACAAACAAAAGAAATTGCTTTCCTTGCAAAGTGATTCTAAATCAAACACTATTTGGGAAAGGCAGATATTATACATAAACTGAGATTAAAAGTGTTTCAAGTATAAACACTACCCACTTTGCAGTGTTTCTGAAGTGGTAAAAATTCTTTGTATAAAAAGTAAAATTTTGCTCCAGGGAAAGAATGTTCAGTAATAAATCAACACAGCAGTAATAAACAACATTTCTTTACCCAATTTAAATCAATACTGACAAAGAAACTGTATCTGCCTTCCAATGTATTGCCAAGATATCCTGTGCCAAACTTCAGAGTGGAAAAGGTAGCCATAAAGTAGACTCTAAACCCTTGCTATCCAAAGTGTGGTCGGTGGACCCACAGCAATGGCTTTACCTGGGAGCTTATGAGGCGGGTAGAACTTCAGACCTCACCCCAGATCTGCAGAACTAGACTCTGCTCTAATCCACAGAAACCAGCACAACCACATCAGGTTCAGGTAGGCAGGAATAAATCTATTGCTTTAGTTTATCAGTTTCACCGCAGATGGGCCTGGCTTTAAGAAATCGGGTCTAGAAAAGTTGAATTTTAACAAATAATGCTTAGTCAGAATGAATTAAGAACACTGTTAAAGAGTACATAGGTCAAGACTTTTTGTTACATCCTATTTTTTGCCCATAAATTCCTAATCAACACATATGACATGTTCTCAAAAAAAACATAAGGTGAATCATATGATGATGCCACATGTTGAGCTGACTGAATTTCTGTTCGGAATAACTTACAAAACAAATCCCAGGGGAATCACTAGATCCTCTCCCTCCAAGTAAAGTGAACTGCACTCTAACCCCTCATGTAAAAACCAAACATTCCTTGCTTCCATGCCCTTGCTTTCCGTCGTTCATGGACTTCGAATGCTCCCCACTTCACACCATCTACTTGTAAAACTGCACTTCTAGGATGTCTACGTCCTAGCTACCTTTAAGACCTAATATGCCTCCTCCTTTGTCTTTCCTGCATCCCTACAGAGGATTCTCTCCCTTCCTTGAATCTAAAAATGCTTATTGTATGGCACGCAGATCTCAAATTATAGTTATTTATAGATACCTCAGCTTCCCCAGTTAGCTTGTGACTCTTTTACAGTTAAAAAATTTTTCAATATGGAGTTAAAATTTGCCTTTCTATAATTGGACTAACTGTCTTTCATTCTTCAGATCCTTTAGCTCTACACTGTGGAGCTATACTATAGCAGCCCTTTAGATTTATCCTACAGAAGCTTATTTCTCAATTTTTATTGTGTGTCCATTCTATACAATGCATTGGCTTCCGAATGATAGACTTCCAAACATTTGAAATTGAAAGGCAGTGCTCAAACCTCCAGGATAAGCAGCAACGTTGTTCCTTATACAACAGTTTCCTGGTCAAGTTCCTGTTTGTGTTCCTCTTTGTCATTTTCTCTTAAAAAACAAAAACAAAACAAAAAAAGACAGAATACAAAACAGAGCAAACATACTTCAGATGTGTGCTGACCAGGACACACAGGACAGTGGGATTGCTGTTGTCCTTTGTTTGGACACTCCTAACTCTACTGGAGAACACACTGGCTTTCCTGAAAGCACATCACTACCCACACCAGGCTTTTAGTCAAAGTTCCTGTTTCTTTTTCACTTGACCTGAAGCTATGTCATCTTCAACACAATGCGTACTTGTACACGTTGATTCTCTGAAACCCAGTATAGGATTTCACACATGCTTATCCTTCTTAAACTTAACTCACCTACAGCCAGAATCACAAATTTAATGTACAGCGGTTTATCATTTCTTTCCAGTCTTAATCTTACTTCCAAACTCATCAGAAGGATCCTATCTCTTTCACTCAATCTCATCTCATAAAAGGCAAATACTTTACTTGTTGAACATATAAAAGGCACTAAAAGAAACTGTCTGAGAAGCTAATCTAGAGCTGCACTTAAATTCCAAATGCAGCCTTCTACAAAGATTTTATTCATCAGAGTAATTAATAATAAAATTAGTATTACTTACAGAATTCCAGTTATGCAATGGGGACTACGGTCAGCAATTTATAGACATTATAGCACAGTAATCCTTGCAGCTACCTCATGAACTTAGTACTATTAGCCCCAATTTATAAAAACACTGAGACTCAGTGAAATTTAAAAACTTGCCCAATAATACATAACTAATAAGAAAAATAGGCCCAAACTTGAATTCATTCTGATTCCAAAGACGACTTTCTTCCCATAATGAACCAGGCAGAAGCCAGGTTCTTCCAGACTTGGCAACCTGAGACGAAACGAGTATGAACACTCAGGTTGGGCCTTTTACAGGGTAGCACTTCAGTTCATACCCAGGGCAGTTGGAACAGCATTTACATTCAGCTTGAAAAACACTGATCTGATGGTAAAGTATGCCACCTACTGACTTAACATTCCCTCACCAGAAGCAGGCTTATCTAGGTGCCTAGCAAATGGTTTTATGCTATACATGTGAGTAAAATAGCCCATCTTGTCAACTCCAACATTTTAAGATTCTGTCCAGCTATATTAGTTCTTCTAATGTAATGGCATCTTCATAAACACTGAACAGTTTTAATTAAACTCAGCTGAATACTAAGTCCTGTAATTGAGGTTTTCACATTATAGTGGAGTTACTTTTTTGTCAATATGGATTCTATAAATTTGAACTAATGCAATATGAAAACTATCACTTTTTGTGCAAATTTTGAAATAATGTGAGTTGCTCAAATTTTAAAAGTTCATTAAGAAACACACTTTTAAAACTGTGTTTACTCCACTGCCACATGGGTTGGTAAAGAAAAATATCAGTCATCCCTACTCAGTATCATGCCAATTACCCAAGAATTTACCAGGCTTGAGATTTTTGCAGGTGATTTTGGTGTATATTGTGCTGCTATTTTATGCACTCATGGTTACTTACAAATTTAAATCTTTTTATATCATATAATGATATCATCCAAACTTTATTAGATAGTGGTAATATGGCTAGTACTTAAAAAGCTGCCCCCAAATCAATAATTATGAGACAAAAGTTAGACATAATAAAATATTTTGAAAGAAATCAAATGAACTCCATGATATGCTGTGTCAGTCATTTAGATTAAAGGAATCTGAAAAATATTAGAGATAATGTTCGGAAATAAAAAAAAAAATTATTAAAGTAAAAACATGCTATAATGAAAGTAGATACACGTACTCTGAGAACTCATATGCCTGTCACTTTGCATTTACTCCTATGAAAAAATGTTCTGGAATTGAGTATATGCATCTCCCCCTTAAACACCATGCTTTCTTTTCAAAAATGCCATTACCAGAAACAGAAATAACAAAGAAGTTAAAAGCATATGTTTAAAGGTACATTTCTATCAACCACATTTCTTCTACCAGTAAGAAGAGCAAGTTTATAACAGCTTTCTAGAGTTCTTGGAAGAGGAGAAAGGATCCTAGAAAGGGGTGAGAAGACTGAAAATCGGAGAAAATGTCTCTCTCTTAACGGGAGCTATAAATAGCTATAAATAAAGAAGTAACCCATATCCCCACTTCTAGAAGACTAGACTTGGTCAATCCTAAAAGCACAGCACACCCACAAGCTGGACTTGGCTTGAGTCCTGCTCAAGTAACAAACCTATTCCTTAAATGAGTTTTTTTGTTTGTTTGTTTTAACCATGGTCTGCCATCCATAACAGGCCATGAAAGAAGTTAAGTGGGCTATGACCAGCATTTTAAAAAAAACAAAATAGAATTGGATAAAATAAAATTTCAGAGTAAAGCACACATTAGGAATATTATTTGCTGAAATTTTTGTTTCACATGTTTTCGGTGGCAATGTAAATTTATTATTACTGTGGATTGAGAATCCCTAACTAGGATAATAACACTGCTCTGACCATGGCTGAGGAGGGCATATTACCCTAGTATCCCTCCCACTCAGGCCAGCCATTTTGGTACTCAGAAGATTTATTAATCAACTGCAACTGCTGACCAAGTTAAAAGAACCATCTGACCTTGGAAAGAAGCTTAAGGCAATGGAAGAAATTTGTATGGGTCCAGGCAAAACAATAATTCATTCTACTGTTTCCTTGCTATGAGTAATAAATTCTAGACGCCTAGTGTTTCCATAGCATGCTCTGATGTTCTTTCCAAAATTGAGTTGATTTTCAACATTAAACATCTTCAACCAAAACCATTAAATGAATACAAATGTGAGTTCCATTCCCTGGATCTCTTCCAATATCTAAATTTCTAACAATGGCATTACTATTTTTTAAAGGCAAAATGAAATATGCATTTAAATTTAAGTTTGAAGGATATGAGGAAAGAATAAGATGAACCAAGTCACAAATATCCAAAAAATGGAACTCAGCAGGAAGACCATTGGTAAGTATACAAGGCTCTTATACCCGACCAAGAACCTAAAAGAAAAAAGGATAAAGATAAGGTATTAGTGAAAATAAGTATAATTCATATTAATTTTAGTGTTAAATTCCCTTAAATAATAAAAATAGTAATAATAATGATTCCTTTAAACAACAACAACTTTCATTTACTGAGCGTTTACTATGTGCCACTTTCCATTCGGTAATGAGTTATGCACCATCACCTCATTTTACGCATGAGAAAACAAGCACGAAGACTCTCAAGAAGTGAATGTTCTAGTTCTTAAAGCTAACTTATATGTGACTTCATTTCCAATAACTTTATTTTCAATGAACCTTTTTTATTTCTTCTGAGACATATCTTACTTGTATTTCTTTTTTTGGCATACTATATGTTCAAATATTCCAAAGTGCACATTTTTTTAAACTTGGAGATTCACTTTCACATTTAATAAGCTTTCTTCTGGGGGTGAGTAGTATATATATATATATATATATATATATTTTTTTTTTTTTTGAAATATACAGATGCACACAACCTTAAGCACTTTCACTCCGCAATCAGTTTGAGAAGCAGACACTGGACATAAAATGTAAAAGTAGAAATGGCACTAGTCATCAGAACATTAACCATCTCACTTGGTAACAGGCAACTTGGAAGTCCACATATAACTTACTCAAATGTTAATACTGTTGTTTCAAAGGAAAAAAAAAAATCTTGTTTTTCACATTACTCAATATCGTAAATGTATGCATGAATATAGTTTACCTGGATCTATTTTTAACTTTATACCAGGAAAAAATGATAGTTAATGATAGGTATGAAAAGGACTTTTAAAAAGCTAGCAAGATAATTAGCATATTATGATAAAATATTTGAGAAGAACTAAAGATCCCAAATCTCAGGCATCTAATATGCTGCCCAAATGGGCCAAATGGGCCAAATGGAGCCCATATAAACTCTAGGGTTTGACCTGTCTGAGACTTTGCAGCAAAACTGTGTCTGACCTAATTAAGTAGTACAGTGAACTACCTAACTTGTAAGAGCTTGCTACTACGACCTGTTTACTTCTGACAGGTGTCACATAGCAGCCTAGATCAATAAGTAACTTCCCCTGGAGCCTAATAATAAAAGTTTGTAGCTGCTTACCTCAATGAAATTGGGACTGAACAGAAGAGTGTGGGAGAAATAAAAGCAGTATGAATAGTGTTGCCATATGCATTTGTCTCCCATTTGAATTATGTCCATATGCCAAGCCTAGCATATGAAGCCCTCAACTCACTGTAATCAAAAATAAAAGCTTTCATCCATTTTTTATAATGTGAGTTTCTACTAAAATAGACAAAATCTCAAATGCCCCTATCTTATGTTAGTAAATACTGCCAGTCCTTGCTTTCTCTCAGGGAAAAAAAAAAAGAAGTAATGATTGCGATTCCTGGTGATTTAACTTAAAATTTATTTGGAGACTAAGTCAATCCAATTAGTGGAAAATAAATACATGTCTCTAAGATACAAGTTTTCTGAATAGAAGACAATTTAGGCTATTTTCCAGAAATTTGAGCATTTACTTTACATTTAAATTCTAATTCAGTTCCAATCAACTGCTTGAGTGACCAAACGGTAAGATTCCCCTAGTACTGTTTTTCCTTATGACAAAAGTAGCGCATACTTATTCCAGAAAATGGCGACAAGCCAAAGGGGGACACAGGAATCTCATAATCACACCCTGAAGAGAGCAACACTATTTCCTTTTAGATCTTTTTCTATGAATCATCATCATTACTTTTTTTTTTTTTCCAGTGAGTGAAAATGTTCAACAGGAGAGAGAAGTTTCCTGCTTGTATGGGCCTTACATTCCAGGAAACAGTGATTACATGCTATGAAGAAAATAAAACGGGGTGATGTAGCATAGTCAGTCAGGGACGGCCTATGGAGGTGATCTTGGAACTCAGGCCTGAAGGAGAACATCGACTCCAGCTATGCAACCATCAGAACATGTCAGACGAAGACTTTAGTGAGAGCCACAACCCCAGGTGGGAATAAGCTTGATGTGTTCTAGAAACAGAAACAGGGCTGGAGAACAGTGAAGGAAAGAGATGAAGGAAGAGGGGAGGGAATGAATCACATAATACCGCATAGGCAAGGAGTTTGGATTTCATTCTGAGTAAAGGAAAAGCCACTGGAGGGCTTTATGCAGGGAGAAAAGACAGAAACTGATTTTCCTTTTTAAAAGACCACCCTGACTGCTAAGTGGGGAAGAACTAGAGGGGGATAAGAGTTGGAGTCAGGAGACCAGTTAGGAAGTTTGGTCTAGGGCGCCAGTTGTGGAGATTCCGAGAGCAGACCAACTGGAGGCAGAGCAGGAAGGACTTGGGAATGAGCTGGATGTGAGAAATGAAAAGAAGGGAAGATTTAAGAATGACAGTAATCCAAGGAGGATACCCATTATTCACACGACGAACTGGATACAGTTTTACTGAGAAAGAGAAGTGAGAAAAGGAGACTGGGGTGTGACATGATTATTGAGTACTATGTGTCTAACTATGTATGTGAACTAACCATAAGGCAGGCGTTGTCACAATTATTATCCTCATTTTATACATGAAGAAATTGAGGCACAGAAAGGTAAAGAAACTTGTTCAAGGTCTGCCTGCGATGTGGTAAAGCTTGACTTGAAGCCAGGCAGTCTCTTAACTAGTGATTATATATAATTATGTATAAATATTTTCCTAAAAATAGAACCATGTCATAGTTACTATTTTATAACCTCCTGCAATTTAATTAGGTTGTTTCGACTAAAAACATTAACAGCAAAAATAACTAGCTTAAAATGAATTTAGATTTAGAAAAAGAAAAAGCAAAATTTCTGAAAAAATGGACAAAAATGCTTCAAGATGCAAATAGCTACAAAAATCTCCCCATTATTCATCAAAATTAACATTTTAAAAAGTGAAGTAGGATATTTATTTTCCATCAGTTGTCAATTCAAATCAATTATTGGGTTGACCAATTTGCTTTCAAGTCCCATCATGTGCTACCAAAGCCCTCCCTTCGCAGCTACCCTGAGGATGTTCTATGTGATAAGCAGCATTCACAGCTCAGTAAAAATCTGTGACTCTAGCTAATCAACAATAGAAATAAGCAACCCCATTGGAATGCAATCACCAGCCTTGCAAAGACTAATACACACCTCGGAAACAAAGATGTCAGAAAAAACAATGTTACTAGAAGGCATCCTTTTAAAAGCCAAGAATCTGAATTGAAGTCCAATATGTATCCAACAGCCCACATGGTAATCACAGAAAGCATCAGCAGCAGGAAGAGCTATTAAGAGATTCAGAATTTTAGAACTTTATGGATTTTACCTCCTAAGTATCTAATAATCATTAGTTCATTAGAAGAACTACTTCCTAAACATATATAATAACATGTAATATAACAGCAGAACACCGTTGTCCTTCAAAATTGCTGAACGATAAATTTGAAGTTTGAGAAATTACAAACCTTGGAAACAATCTTTTAAAAAAAGGCTTACATTTTATGAAATGTTACTTAAACCTACTTTGTTTTGCTTTCTGCCTCTCCAAGAAATGGTGGTCTTTTAGGAAAGTGTTAATGATAGCTGTCACTTTTTAAAAAATAATTTATTTCAAATAGTATTATATGTCGGAAAGCATAAAGACAAAGGGACCACACAAAAATCTGTATACCCCAGATTTAATGAGGAGACCATAAGAGTTCCAACTTGGGCACTAGATGGTGCCATTTCCTAATAAAGAGGGTTAAAGGACCGAGTTTGCAGAAAAGATGAGTTTAGGGCATGTGGGATTTTAGATACCTATGTACATCTAGGAGATATCCAGGAGGTAATCAGAAAAGCAGGTCTACCATTCAGGAGAAAACTTGGAATTCATCAGCATATAGGTGGTAAAGCCATGAATGAACAACATTCCAAGGACTGTGCAGGTAGAAAGGGGCAAAATCTTGGCCAACAGAAATATTTACAGGGAAAAAAGCTAAGTGGCCAGTGTGACCAGAAAGGGAGGATGAGAACCAGGAGAAATAAAGGTTTCAGAGAAGCCAGGGAAAGAGTTTCAAGAAGCGAGTTCTCAGTGTCAAATGAAACTTGTCCTCAGGATGCTAATTGGTTTATTCAGGCAAAGTTAAAAGAATGAAAATCTATGGACCACAGTGTTGACTGTCTGCACAGAAGCCGGGCACCACATTTCTGCAATGCTGTCCCTTCACAATAACATGATCTTGGAATCAAGCAGGGCTTTCTCAACAGCAAAGGGAGAACATATATCCTGCTTTATCTTCACTTTTTACTTCTCTAAGTCATATTATAAGGATGATATCAAATGATATAAAATCTTAAAATGCTTCCAATTCTAATTTGCATAACACAAAATGAGCAAGTTTAGATTTTTTTTAAAAGGTAAACTTAGAATCCACATGCAATGTAATTTTAGAACAGAAAAAAGAAATACGGATCTCAAAATTTTAACACGAGATATAACACTCCTTGATGAGCCACACTACTCACTTATGCAATAGTTCAGTGCCTACTACACACAGGCACTGTTCTAGGCACTTGGGACACATCAGTGAATTTAAGATCTTTCTCTCATAGAGCTTAAATTCTAGTAAGGAAAGACAGACAAATGTTCACAGCACCTGGTATTCCAAGGTGGTTATCCCATCTCACCAGGCCCAACCTGCTTAGATTCCGAGATCAGACAAGATTGGGCACGTTCAGAGTGGCATGGCCGTAGACCAAATGTATTAAATGAATTTTATAATATATAAAAAGCTGGATCACACAGGGCCTTATAAGCTATTGTAAAGACTTTGGCTTTTATTCTGGGACAAAAGAGGGATATCAGAGCATTCTGAGCAGATGAATGATAGGATCTGACTTACATTTTAAAAGATTCAGCTGGCTGCTCTGTTGAGAATAGACTAGAGATGAGTGGAAGAAGGGAGAGAGCAGACAAGTAAAGCAATCCGCATGAAAGATAGTGGTGGCTGGACCCAAAATGCCATTGGTGGAGTGGTGAAAAGGGGACAAATTCTAAATATATATTGAGGGCAGAACTAGCCAATGTGTTTTTTCTGATAGACTAGATAACTTGTTATAAGAAAGAAAAGGCAAAGATGACTAGAGAGCTAGAATTGCTACCTACCGAGAAAGGAAAAACTGGATGGACTAGTTGGGGAGAGGCAGGAAGATAGACAGGAGTTTAGTCTTGAATGTGCTATGCTGGAGATGCCTATTGGACACTGAACTGAATAAGTCAAGTAGGTGACTGGATATACGAATCTGGAAAGGTCTGAACGAGAGATAAATTTGGGAGCTGTAAACATGTAGATAGCATTTAAAAAGCCACAGAAGTGTATGAAATCACCAAGGGAAGAATGGATAGAAAAGAGGTCCGAGGACAAAATCCTGGGGCACCCTACCATAAGGAATGGGGGGGAAGCAATGGAGTTGGCAAAGGAGACTTGAGAAGTAACTGTTACTTCTTTCTTCCTCCACATACCTAAATGTAAAATAAGTATTATAGTCAGATGACCCTCTCCATAGAAATCTGATATCTGTTCATTTAGGATCATTCTGAAAGTATAATTACTAATTGTTATTATATAAGATGATGCTATCTATCATATTTGAAACATCAAAAACAGTATAATCAATTCAATACCCCAATTTAACAATTTTAACAATTTAAATTATATTCACTATTATGACTTAGATTTTGCTGGTCATTCATTAGGACAAGCTGAAATTCCTAACTTTTTCATTCAGTTCACTTTTAAGTTTAGAAAAGAGCACCACTCAGAAGAACTGCCGAGTACAATAAATAAATAAATAAAATTTTATTTCATTTCTTAAAATTCCAGATTTTTAAGAAGCAACATCATATGCTTGAAGTTTGCAATGCTGCCATTTTTAAAGTCTAACTCCTCCAGATTCCAACAAAACATTTTGAATGTTTTCCTTTTAATGGTATTTTCCCTTTTGCTTCCCTAAGAATCTAAACCATTTGTGTTTTGACTCACTCATCAATTAAATGGAGATGCACACCATGATATTCACAAAGAAACATGTAGTTTTATGAGGACTAACAATCAACTGCCAATGAAAATGCCAAATTTCCAACTCTGAGTTATGGGATGCGTGGGAAAGATATAATTGGCAGAAAAAATGCAGCACTCCCAGGTTTCCCCAATGCCTTAAAAAACAAAAATGAATGAAGAAAACAGTTTTTATAGCCCACGACGTAGGGCTCATATGAAAATACCTCGCATTTCTGCAGCCACCTCCAAAGTCTGAACTTCCTGTTGGCTCTCATTTTGGCTTCTGTTTTTAGCATGTGAATAATGAGCTGATTTTTGTTTTGTAGAGCCAGGTCAAGAGGTGTTTCTCCCTTTAAAAAGAAAGAAAGTTCAATTATATTTTCTATATAGTATGAGAGCTAAACATTTTATTAAAAAAATCACCAGAACCATAGATTCAATATATTTATCCTGAGGGTAGCCAGCTATTATTGTTTATATCTATCCTGTGGTAACTGAAGACATATGTATAGATTACCTTTATGTTAATTTATCAATCCTCTAATTGAAGATATAATAGACTAAGGGAGATCAATACCTGGTCGTACCTTAACATTTTGGATATCCAGGCTAGAACCAGCTTCCAAAAGTTTATCAACTGCATTAATATTTCCTGCTGCAACTGCCCAGTGAAGTGGAGTGTTCTTGTGTATTTTATCAACCACATTGAGAGAAGGATTAAACTTTAAAAGAAATCCAGTTGGTTCTGGCCTGTCTCAAAACAATAAAAAACCAAGCGCTATTAGAGAGATGAATGATTTGAAGGGTAAATGTAAATGACGAATCTTTTAAGCTAATATATCAATTAACCAATCAGTAAGCATTCTGAAAACTAAGGAACTTCTTTATGAAGAGTCCTAGTCTAAGTGCTAATAGGAGAGATGCATTAAAAAAAAAAAAGACATCTATTAAGTGACAGTCTGCTATATTGATAATACAATTTCAACATCAATACAGTAGAATAACCACTTTTGTTTTTCAAACTTACTTTCATGTTGTTGTTCTATTAGCATTTTTTTAAATTGTGAATTTAAATTTGGCCAATATTAAATGCTCTGTTATTTATCTAATTATAAACTAAATGTACAACATTATATTTGAAGAGATAAACCAAAAACTAACTGCACATTCTCTTGCTAACCAATTATTAAACAGAGTGAGTATAATATCCTAAAATATTTATTTATCTTAGAAAGTTATGGACTAGAGGGCAGAACCCAATAAAACGTTTTTGCTGTATCATGAGTACTTTCCCTTCCTTCATGACTACTCAAGAGATTCTTTTCATAAAACAATATTCTACTTTATTCTATCAAGATCTTTAAACACTATACCTGACTTCAGGTGTCAGCAAAGAAGACAAAATGCTTTTTAACAAAATTCTACTTCCAGTCCTACCACTCCATGAACAAAAAAGAAATAGCATCAGAACTAAGTTCCTAGGAGAGAAGTTCTAAGTAAAAGCAGAATCAGAAATTAAGTACGACATTAGAAACAAACTGATAAAGGGAAAACTGTAGCATATATTTGAATAGAATATCAGAAGTTGGACTATAGGGTAGTCACTAGTCACGTGTGTTTATAAAATAAATACACAGAAAAACTTAAATACATAAGTACCTGATGTGAATATATAAACTATTTTCATAAATCAGTTGCAATATTTTCAGAGCAGTCAACAACATCAGAGAACCTCAACATTTACTGTTTTCTGGAAAGCATATTTATCATCTAGATTTCAAATTATGAGAAAATTTAAACTTGTCACCATTTTTTAAAATGCAAACTTAGAAATGTACGTGACATTAACAAATATATGCTATGGAATCTCTACATGTTCTGTAAAGAAATTTTCTTATGGTAGCTTTCAAACTTTTTCCCTAAGCTATTAGAAAAGAGAAAAATTATTGCAATGGTGCTTTTCTAACTACAATTACATTAAAAGTCCATACACAGTCACAGGGTAGAAAATCTTATTTTCTTCTTCAGAATGTATTATCATCTCACATAAACTAAGATAGTTAAGATTTATATACACGGATAAGAAATTGTTGGAACCAAAACTCAGAATGAGGCAATTCAGTTAAACTCACTTACCCAAGTACTTTGTGCGCTGATAACATAAGAGGTGTCTGCCCACTTAAATCTGTCATATTCACACTCTAGTCAAAAAAAAAAGTCAGTCAGCATAACTGTAGATCCAGTCAAAATTCTCTTTTCTTAATAGAAGTATCTCTTTAATACGTTTAACACTACCATTATGTCTACAAGGAAGTTCAAATATCACTTGAATAAGAGAATGTTCTGCTTCACATCCATAGGATAAAAATCCATTCATTTCTACAAAATATTTTTAATGGGAATATCTGAATATATGATTTAAAGTTCTATAATATGAATGGAAGAGAGCTAAAGGAAAAAGAAAAACAATAATCATCATCAAATATGTGACTTTAAAAGTAGAGACCTTAGAAGTCATCTAGTTTAGACCTTAACCGACATTAATTCATATTATCATCTCTTACACTAAGTCGTCTGTCCCTACTTAAACACTTCCAGTAATAGTGAACTCCCTATCTTCTGAGGCAACTCACTATATTTTTGGAGTTACGTTTTAAAGAGTAACACATGAAAAATTCTTTTCCATCTTCTAGAATATAGGAAAAAAAGGAAATCATATCTCCATGAGGATACACTCCTTTTAATAAAAGGGGCCCAGGTCTGAGGTATACAACAGTGGTTCCAAACAAGTCAAAGGAAGTTTCAGTCACTGAAGACTCTCATGGGCCTTGGAGGAACACAACTTGGGGAAGAGCCCAAAGAGAAGCAAAAAAGACTCTTCCTTAAATGTCTTTCCAAAGTGAACCCCAGGAGGTTATATTCCACTTCAACTGGCTAAGTCTGAGAGAAAGGGCTGATTTAAAAAGAACACAATCATTCCAACAGCATTTGTACAAACATGTTTCCACACCTCTAACAGGCGAGTCTGCTAATATATAAACTACTTTGCTAACAGAAAGCATATCCCAGACAAGTATAGCTGACAGTGAAACTCCCACGGCCAACAACCTATAATTTAACCTGTGCCATAAGTGGATGCCTTTTAAAGCAAATCACTTTTCATGGAATTACTTTAGAGAACAATAAGAAGCATATACTCAAATTGGTCTCCCATTTGGATTCAAATAATGAAAGCAAATGATGGGTGATCTACCTACCATTTCTACATTCAACCAGAAGAAAAACGCAGGCCTTGAAGTCATGTTTTTGACAAACTCTGCAAATTACTAGGGTCACAAGAAAAACTATTATAGTCTTACAAGTTTCAGAAACATCTATTGTATGTCACTGAGCTAAATGACCTGTCTTTCTTGCACCAATGAAGCTAGAAAAGCAGTATAAAATAGCTAGACTTATCAAGGCTAATATTTGAATATCGGGATATCCCCAACTTCTACTTTAAAAACAAAGACACACTACTAATAATCATCTTCGGATTTACAATAGCTGGAGTATAAGATACATTTCAAACATACCTGTCCTTTTGAGATGAGATATGCTATAATGGGCATGTGTTGAAATAAT
Organism: Pteropus medius; assembly: GCF_902729225.1. Lineage (NCBI taxonomy): Eukaryota > Metazoa > Chordata > Mammalia > Chiroptera > Pteropodidae > Pteropus > Pteropus medius. Next base: position 463,011 of record NW_024340696.1, on the reverse strand, counting down.
ACTGCCAGGTGGATGCTGCTGAATCCCTCTCCATCAATGAGAGCGGGGTCTGCACCATACTGTAGTAATAATATGACCATAGGTAAATGCCCTTGTCTGTAAATAGAGAGTAAAAATTATACTGTATTCTGTAGCATGCAGTAAAAGAAAAAATATTCAGGGAGAAACTGATATTCCTAAAACATGAGGAATTTTGGTTAGATATAAAAAACATTCCCTGACAGTAAAATTTTTAAAACTCTGGATATTCTCTAAACATTTTTTAGTTAGATGCTCCAAACTTAGAACTATCTGGACAGTCTTTCTTGAGTACAGGTAACAAACTTAATAACCTCCCAATCTACCTTAAACCTTATGTTGCTACCAGGTATAAATAATGATTTTACATGACTAATGCTAAAAATCTAAACTTTAAAACCACTTAGACTTCACTTTTGCTACTTTAAAATCATCATGAGCCAGATGTGCTGCAGTAAAACATTCACGGACTGCAGGTATACTGTACAAATATTATTCTTAGGAACTACATATTTTTACATTTGAATATGGTTCATTTTCCTCAGAAAGCACTGTACCTCAGTAGGTTAACCCTAGATTCTCCAAAATGCTTGGCTATGGAGAAAAGATAAACTCCTTGCCTTAAATAAACAATTTTTCAGTTTAGTTTCAGGTTCACATCAACTACCAACCACAGAGAATGGAGTTAAAACAAAATTTAAGAAATTGTTAAGTCTCAAGACAGGCACTTATTAACTTCAACTTCAGACAGCTAACATATACCAGAAAGAGCTGACTGAGTTTACAGTTCAGCGGCCTACTGCTTTCATCCATGGGATCAAATACAAAAAGATATTTATTTTGATTATAGAAAAGAAAGTATAATGCACATATTTCAGTTTGAGCATTATAGTGGAGCTCTAATTTAAACACAAACAACATCATCTGTGGAAATTCTTTAAAGTTGTATTTATTTATTTATTTTTAATGAAGGGGAAAAAAAGCCTTTCAAGTGGTCTATAACAGCAATTTCCAATACAGTGGCTATATGTGGCTATTTAAATTCAAATTAGTTAAAATTAAATAAAATTTAAAATTCAATTCCCTAGTTGCATTAGCTCCATTTCACATTTAACATTGTGGCTAGTGGCTACCATATTGGATAACACAGAATAGAACATTTCCATAATCACAGAAAATTCTATTGAAAAGTGCTGGTTTATAATGTTCAGAAAATAAACTTAAGTTCCTTTCAATTTTGAACAGCAATTTCATTGTTTAAAGAAACCTTTACCTAATGGCCCAGTGAAGAGGAGTTGAATTTAAATCTCCACCCAACTGATCTACCACAGCACCTTTTGAAATATAAAACCTGTTAAAAGAAGACATAAATAACAATAAGATGTAACACTTAAAATTCATACTATGAAACATCAATTTTTCTTAGTAATGTATTGGGAAACAAATTATAATAATAATCCTTTTTAAAAACACTCAGATCGACAGACACCTGAAAGATTCATATAACAGCATCAAACAGATCCCTAGTGAAATATTCTTAAAATATAAGTAATTAGTCCTGCTGTCATGAGCGTTCTATTATAACTTACATAACAAACACGTGATAACTATTCTTTCCATATTCTAACTACCACGACACTTTTGAGGTTTAGGATCACACAGATATTCTACCTAACTTTCAAGAAGAAGGATGAAATTATGTCTCTTTTAACACTGTAATGTGGGAATGAATTCTAAAAGTAGTAAAAAATTAATTCAAAATCCTTTCATAAAACTTAGACATTTTGAGTGTTTTACTCTCTATTTTGGGGGCATAGAAGTGATATGCTGTATAAATGAATCTATAAGGTAAAGAGACATGTCTTCTGTAGTTTATAGGAATTAGTCTCATTTCAAAATTGTGCTCCATATATATTATTGAAACAATACACCAGTTTATTTTCACAGAAAAGAAGTTTGCCTGTATGTGTGTTTATTTTAAACTTCAGTATATTTTAAATTTAAGTGTATTTTTATTTTCTTAAACCGCGAGGATTTTAAATATGTATAATACAAAATATATACACATTCATACACACACATATATTTTACATGCTAGGGTATAAAACAAAGAAACAAAAAACAATGGGTAGACAGTAGTGCTTTATAAAGAGAAAATATTTTATATAATCCGATACATGCCTACTTAAAAATGTATTCCTTACTTAGTTTAAAAAAAGGTTAAATTATTCTCCTATCCATCCATTCCTCCTGGCATTATTACAGGGTAAAATATTTCAATGTTTCTTCTAAACTACATGTTAACTTTGTTCAATCCTGAGAAAACTTATGTTACGCTTTTTCTTTTCAAAAAGAAAGTTCAAATTAGTAGTTACAAAACAGTCATGGGGATTTAGAGTATAGCATAGGGTATATAGTCAATATTATTGTTATGGTTGTGTGTAGTGCCAGATGGGTGCTAGAATAATTGGGGGGAACACTTCATGGATTGTATAAATGTCTAACTTTTTAAAATTTAAAATAAAAGAATAAAAATAATGATCCTGGCTTGGAAAGAGGCTCACTGGGGCCCAGCAAAATGCTAGGCTCCTGTGTAAATGATGGACAGATCATTAAAAAAGAAAAGAAGTTCCATTTCATTGCCTGAACTATATAATGGGCCCCTGTGGTTTTTTCTTTAATTTTCCTTTTGGGGCCAATGAGGCTCTTGGATGGGATGATTTCTAAGGTCCTTTTCAACACCCTTCAGGTATTCATTTACAATAAAAGATTACAGATGGTTCAACATTCATAGTTGGACTTGAAGAAAAGGACAAATGAAGGAGAGGTCCAGAATTACACATACACAATTAATCTACATATATCTCATCTTACTTTACAAGATCCAGCCTGTTGTTAATAGCAGCCCAATGAAGGAGTGACACATTTTCTTTGTCTGGTTGCCTGACATCATATCCTGCTTCTACCAATTCTTTACATCGTTCAAAAATCCCGTATCTCAAATAAGAAAAAAAAGACATAATTGATACCATTAAAATAATTTCAAATATCAAAATTTCTTCCTTTTACCATGTCTTTATCCAATCTGTCTTTCAGTTAGCACAGAAATACAATAATTAACAAAGATATACATAAAGAGGCATATTGTAATTGTAAAGACAAACAACAAAAGTAAACCTGGTTTACTAACTGATCAGATTAATCCATTTGGAGTTAAACTTGCTTTTCTTAGATAAATTTTAACATACACAGTTGTCCTCCTTCAATAAATTTCATATGACCCTCCTCTATGTGCCAAGAATACATGGTGCTGATTCCTGACTATAATCTTTTCCTTCAATCAAACCAAGCCCATGCAATAACCTCACAATAAGGAAAGGAGAATAAAAGCAAACTTGGAATGGGATAAATTCAGCAATAAAATATGAACATAGTATAAGGTACAGCAAATGAAGGAATGATTAGACTTTCCTTAAGAGGATGAAACATAGTGTATGGACTGTTTTGTAGGCTGAAGGGAGGACAATTCAGGCAGAAGGAATAGCATGTACAAAAATCAGAGAGGTGAAATTGCACAGATGTTCAGAGAAATATTGCACAGATGTTCAGAGCAATTTAACACTGCAGAAGCATAAAGCATAAGAAAGGGAATAGCAAGAGATGAGGCTAGCAGAGGCAGGCAAAGACTGCATGGGCCTTCTCTGCCAATGCTCTGAAGTTTAGACTTTATCACTCAAAGGGAAACCACTGAAAGTTTTAAAGAGGAAAGCACTCAGATTTTTTAGTTTTATGAAAGATTACATTAGTGGCAGTAGGGAAACTACTTAGAAGAGGGTGAGGCAGAGAGACTGAGAGACCAGTTTAGAGACTCTTGCAAAAAATACAGGTGAGAGGAAATGAGAACCTAAAGTGAAAGAGGCAATAGGAATGGAAGGAGGGATGGACTTGAGGAAAATTTAAGAGAGTTATTTAATAGACTCTCAGAATGAGAAATAGGCAAGAAATCTCTTTTTAATGCTATAGTATCTTTTTAAATCATCCATTAATACTATTTCTTCTCAAAAGAAACTATTAAGTCCCAACAGACTAGTTAGCACTTTCTTTGAAACTCATTTCTATTTAGAGAAACCTGAAAGTTTCAATAGGCCTTCAAGGGTCAAAATCAAACCAAATGACAGAATTGTTTCCCATAAATGTTAAATTAAATCATTTCTGCCTCACCAAAAAGTGTGTGTGTGTATCTGGGTTTTTTTGGCATTTTTCTAAAGATAAAGATACCTGTGAAAATATTAATGAGAGTGAATTGCTGATAATGATGATATATTTCTATTCTTCATCTTTTAAATGTCAACTTTGACATTTTATGGGAAAAGAAATAATCTCTTTATGTAAGAAATATAACAAGAGTACACACTAATTAGGATTTTGGTGATTTAGAAAAAGCACACATACATCTCATCTCTCTTTTATCCTTCCCAAATATTCCTAAAGATCTTCCCACAACCACTTAAGAAGGTCCACTTAAGAATTCCTGAAAGAAATTTTAAGAAAGATATAAAATGTAAATTTTTACTGACATTCCCTGTGAGTGCAGCCTAATTTCTCACATTTATCATAATAGAGATTTACCAGTAGTAGAGAAACATTTAAATGTTCCATTCTAATTAAAGCAAATATTTTCCTTAAGAACACTCTCATCTTCATATAAATATAATATAAACGATATCAAATAATATTCACCTAATGGTTCCCAGGGCCTCTAGAGTTCATATAAAATAATAATTAGAACACCCAAATAACTGTCAACTATTTTTTAACAAAACTAATACATCAGTCTACACTAAGGCCAAACAGCTCATTAATCACCAAAAACCTTTGCTTTTGATAGAAATCATATCAAGTTAGTGTGGTTAACATTAGTTTGTTTCATGCTGATTAGAAGCTCTGATGGGCAAATTTATATTTGATTACTGAGAAAATGGATTATGAAATAATGTAACTTGATAGACAAAACATTTTAAAATAAGTTCAATGGCAAAATGGAGAGCAGATGTTAATTAATGAGATCCATAATAGTGAAAGTGTTGGAAATGATTTAATGCAAATACCCATGTATGGAGATATTAAGGGGAAACTTTCAAACATACTTTCATTTTCTGTTTAAGCAAAACAAATATGTTTCAAGTGGTCGGAAAAAACCTATTTCTACTTTACTGACTTTCTTCTAGTGTACCCAGCACAATAGGTACATAGAAAGTACTCAATAAATTGTTTAAAATATCCATAAATGTCTGAGATATTTTTCCATCCCATTTGCATATTTAGGTGTAGTACATTTTAAAAGACTCAGATTTGTGTTTCAAACTCAGAGTTTAGTTTTAGTGTCATTTAAAAATCATTCACGCAACAAACACTTACTGGGCACCTAATACATGACAGAAACTGTGCAAAAGCACTGGGGCTACAAAGATGACAAAGACACGCTTTTGCTAAGAAGCTGCTCACAATCTAATGGTAGAAACTGGCAATAGAAAGCTAAGGTGCACTGTGTTAAGTGCTGTGAAGCTGGTATGACAAACATACTAGCACTGGAGTATGAAGTGAGGAAGGTATACACATATATTATTATAATTCAACAGAATATAAGATTAAACAAACACTGGTTATACTTACTGAGTGGCTTTTACAATATCACAGTTACTAGAGTCCCCTATAAGAGGAAGAGCTTCTCTTGCCTTGGCAAGTTCTTTGTTTTCATGTGCACAGACTCCATGTCGACCAAATCCAGCGGGGTGGGGGCCATGGCTATGATTCCTGCACTGGAGAGTAAGAGTGATTTGACAAAGCATAGTAAGAGAATTAATGTCACATTCAATTACATAATGAATTTGCTACTACCAACAATATTTATTTATTAAATTGATATTCTTGAGTCTTAGAGGTATATCCAAGGGAAAATTTTCATGTTAATTCTTTTCACTAGGATTAGATGTTTAAGATTAGAAAATTCCAAATTATATATTTTGTCATAAAACAAAGATCACCTGCAAAGGCACAAATGGACCTTGTTACTTATAGTGGGTGAAGGGTCATGGCTATTGACATAAATAGGAAGGTCGCCAGGGCTCTGCTTTAAGGAGTTGTGGCAGACACATGCTAAAGACACCCCCTGAATAAATCAAGTTCTTGAATATGTATAACTGGAGTCATGGAAGATGAAGGGACATATTTTTAAATATTTGACTAAATAATAGCCAAAAATCTTCCAAATTTTGTGAAAATTATAAACCCTAAGCATCTACAAGCTCAACAAAACCAAGCAAGGTAAACCTAAAAAACTTACACCCAAGGCATATCATAATCAAATCACTAAAAACCAACGATAAAGAGATAACCTTAAGAGCAGTCTAATGAAAAAGATATATTATGTTCAAAAAACAAAGATATGAACTCAAACTTGTCATCAGTAAGTCCAAACCAGAAGAAAAAAGCACAACAGTTTTAAAGAGATGAAAGAAAGAACTGTAAACCTGGACATGCCAGCAAAAATATTCTTCAAAAATGGGGAGGTAAAATATACAGTTTTTCAGACAAACAAAAGCTAAGAAAATTGCCAGCAAACTTATAAGAAATGATAAAGAAAGTCCTTTAGGCTAAAGGAAAATAATAGCAGATGTAAATGTGAATCTATACGAAGGAATAGAGCCAGAACTACATGGGTAAATAAGCATAATTATGTGAGTAAACATAACAGACTTTTCCTCAGTTTTTAATTTATTGATGATAGTACAGAAACATAAGTGCACTATTGTAAGAGATGCTATAATAGCGTTTGCAGGTAGACAGTAATAAAGTGTATAGTGTTAACCCAAAAGTGACCCCTAAATAAATAAGACAAAGTGGTATAAGTAATAAGTCAGTAGCAGAAGTAAAATACTTGAAAGACAATATAAAAGGCAGGAAAAGTAGAAAAAATAAGGAACACAGAAGAAAATCAAACAAGATGATATATTTATACCTATCCATATTGATAATTATGTTAAATGCAAATGGTTTTAAAAGAAAAAGACAGCGATCGTTAAATTGAATTAAAAAAACAAACAAAAAATAAAACCCAAAAAACCCTACAAATATATCCTGTCTACAATAAACCCACTTTAAATATAAAAACATACATAGGTTAAATGTAAAAGGATAGAAAAAGACATGCCATGCAAAAACGCTAAGCATAAGGAATGTAGTGGCTCTGTTTATGTGAGACACAATAGATATCAGCACAAGAAGTATTACTAGATATGAGAAGGAAACTTCATAGTACTAAAGAGGCTGATTCATAACAACCTTAAATGTGTATGTACCCAAAAGGAGCTTTAAAATTCATGAAGCAGAAACTAATGGAACTGAAAATAGAAAGGGTCACAATTGTAGTTGGGTATTTCAATACTTCTTTCAGTAACTGACAGAACAAGTAAACAGAAAACTATACTGGAGAGAGAAAAGGAAAGGAATCAGAATAGGATAGAGAAGACTTATAGAACACTGTCTAGCAACTTGACCTAATTGACATTTTCATAAAACTCCACCCAACAATAGATTTTTTTTCTTTTTCAAGTGCACATGGAATATTCACTGACATACTAGACCTCGAAACAAGTCTCAACAAACGTAAATGTATTGAATTCATAGAGTATGTTTTCTGACAATGGAATTCTATAGAAAGCAATAACCAAAAGATAAATGGGAAATACTCAAATATTTGGAAACGAAGCAACACATTTCTAACTACCAAATAGGTCATAGAAAAACAAAGAAAAAGTAGAAAATATTTTGAACTGAATGAAAATGAAAACATATCAAAATGTGTAGGATGCTGCCTTAGCAGTGTTTAGAGTGAATTTTTAGCTTTAAATGCTTATAAAAGGGGAAAAAAATAGTCCAAAATAAATGATCTAAGCTTTCACCTTAAGAATCTAGAGAAAGAAAATTAAACCAAATTGTTATCTAGCTTTCACCCACATCAGTCACCAGACCTGTCTCTCTGAACAACTTTCAGTTTAAAAAACAAAAACAAAAACCTCTCAAAGAATGAATATACATGAATAGAAAATTGAAGATATTTGACGTAAAGTGCCTAAGTCAATTCTGCAGGAGTTCCAAAAAAGGTTTAAGAAATGACAGTTTTACTGAAATAAGTCCATAACCCCTGTCCAGGTTACTCTGAAGAGGCATATGCCTTTTTTTTTTTTTTAACTTACGGTAAAATTGATTTTTTTAATATATAGTTCTATGAAGTTTTACATCATTTAGAGTCATGTAAACACCACCACAATCAGGATACAGAACAGTTTTAACACCTCAAATAAGTCCCTTGGGATATTCCTTTGCCATACCTCCTGACAACCACTGACTTCCCCAGAATGTCATATAATAAATTATGCAGTATATAATCTTCTAAAACTGGCTTCTTTCACTCAGCATAATGCTTTTGAGATTCATCCAAGTTGTTGCCTGTTATTAATAGTTCCTTCCTTGCTATATAGTATTCCATTACACGAATATAACAAGTGTATCCATTCAAACAACTCACGTGAGTTGTTTCCAGTTTTTGGTAATTATAAATAGAGCTGTTATAAACAGTCATGAACAAGTTTTTACGTGAACATATGTTTTTGTTTCTCTAAGCAGGAGATTGCTTGGCTGTCTGGTAAGTATACGTTTTTGCCAAACTATTTTCCAGAGTGGCTATACCACTTTGCATTGTCACTAGCAACATATGAGAGTTCCTCACTGGCACTTAGTATGGTCAGTATTATAGATGTGTAGTAGTATCTCATCCGTGGTCTTAATTTGTATATCCCTAATGGCTAATGAGGCTGAGAATCTTCCCATGTGCTTATTTGCCATCTGTCTATCTTCTTTGGTGAATTAAGTCTTTTACTCATTTTTTAATTGGGCTGTTCGTTTTCTTACTGTTAAGTTTTGAGAGTTCTTTATATTATATATTCTAGATACAAGTCCTCTGTCGAATATGGAATTTGCAAATACTTTCTCCCAGTCTTATCTTATCTTTCTATTTCTTAAAAGCCTCATTTATAGAGGAAATATTTTTAATTTTGATGAATTCCAATTTATCCATTTTTTTCTTTTTACAGATCATGCTTTTGACATCAGTTATAAGAACAATATCTTGAGACCACAATTTCTCTATTCAGAGAGGAAGTTTTCCCTCAGAGTTTCAGGTACCTGTGCTGCTAGATCTCTTTCCTGATCCTTTAAGCTGAACTAGAGGGCTTCTAGAGCACTCTGCGTCTGCACTGATGCTCACTTCCAGGGTTCAAGTCCAGGGAGAAAAGAAGAGAGGGGAGGGGACCCAGATGGAAATAAAAGGTAAACAGGCTCCTGGTTCAGTGGTGTTTTGAATTCCAGTCTGTGTCCCCAATCTACCTGCTACGATTTACTTTTCAGAATTTTTAAATAGCTGCTATTTGCATTCTGCTCAGTGTATTCAGTGGGATAGACAGGAAGGAGTACGCTTATTCCATGTTACCCAGAACTACAAATGCTCTTTTGAATAGGTAAGTTCTGATTTATCTGGTAAATTCAACCTCACTATCTTATTTTATACACACGCGCAGTCACACACAACTAAAAATAAACATATAGGTAGTTAGATTAAAACATAAATAACAACATTACTTTAGGATTTTTTTCATTATATCAGAGTAATTGTAATTATATCCAACTGAAGACAAGGGGGTAAGGAAAGAGTTGAACTATACCCAGAATTTCTAGAGTATCAACAAATAGCACAAGTTGCTAAAACTGACAGAGAAATCGGTCCACTTTTTATATAAAACTTCATTTTAAAAATTATAATGATTTACATTCACTTTAGGGATCTAGCAATACAAAAGTGAATGAAGGATTAATAATGACTCTTTCCCTTCCAATCTTGCATCACCAGATACACTATTATTCACAGTTTGCTGTATCCTTCCTCATTGTGTATATACTTTAACATATATAACATTATGCAGTATATATACATATAGGTTATAATTTTCTTCTTACATTTATTTTTAAAATACAATGCATGATATAATTGTCAATTTGCTTTTCTCACTGAACAATGTATCATGTACAGCCCGGTAAGTTAGCAATAGTTGAATATTACTACACTGTATAGATCTAGCATAATTTATTCAACCACTTCCATATTGTTAGAGATGTAGGCTGATTTCAGCCTTCACTTCTATAAATAATCCTATAAATAATAACTTGTATATAATATAGGATTGATTACCCAAAGGAAGACAATTGGCTCAAAAAATATATGCATTTGAAACATAAATAGATACTGACCAATTAATTACCTTCCCGGATTCACACTCCCAACAGCAAGCATCTAACTATTCTTTTTTCCCTACAAGCCTCCCCATAACTGAATGTTATCAGTCTTTTTATAATCTTGCCAATCTGATAGCTAGAAAAATGGCACCTTGTTTTTCATTTACATGCCCCTAGTTGCTAATGAATCTGAATGTGTTTTCTCTTTGGTGGATTGCCTTTTTGTAGTCTACTGTTTTTCTAGTGGACTGTATATCTTTTTCCATTTGTATGTTTGGAAGGTTAACCCTTGCTTATCTACAGATTTTTCATCGCAGATCATTCTACAGATACAAATTTGCTGCTTCTCAGAATGCTTTAAGGCATTAAGGACATCAGCTTCATTTTTCATGTAGAAAATTGAGGAGGATTACCCATTTCAATGTAAGGAATGTTCACAATTAAGAGCAGTTATTTATTCTGCTGTTAATTACCGTGTATTTATGTGTACAAAGCATTATGCAAGGGGCAGAGAAGATATGGGTTTCTATCTTCCAGGAGTTTAAGTCTCATAGGGCAGATAAGTTAGAGACAGAGTCAAACGATAATGGAAGGCAGTAGTGATTAAATGGCAAAAATGGGTGGTAAAGACTAGAGAACAGGAGGTGCCTTCTGTTCATATTATCATTTTTTGCCTAAATCCAGATCAGAGTAAAACCGAAAATGAT